>NC_134568.1:126867140-127152140 GCF_050947875.1 Dermacentor variabilis | reverse complement strand
CAATTTACAAGTTTGATGAAGACCGGAGCAAGACACCGACTCTGTGCAAGTGAGACAACATTGTCTACGGATCGAACCATTCAACTTTATTATTATAACCGCAGACTGTAAAGGAGATGTCGTCGGTTGAAGGGAAGTTCCGCGTGAACCAAGCTAGCTGTGGCGCAGCAAAAGCTGCCTTATCGCTCGCCGAACCCAATGCACTTCAAAATTAATTGAAGCACGAACTTACCAGTTAGCGTGTTGTCAGGCCGCAAGAGAATATGCTCAAAAGGATCACCCGGACGCACACAGACCGAGCCAGTTTCTTGAACTTGTTTCCTTCGTAGCGAATGATTCACGTGATTTTTCGGTTATAACAAAGAAAATCCTGTGTCACAGACTGTGCGTGAAGGTCCCGTCTTTGCAGAGGGAGCAACGCTGGGAAGTGAGCGTCTGCTCAACAAACGTTCTTCTTCAAAGTACGAACTGGCTCGCACGACAGCATGCGCAATTGGTGGGCATACTTGTGACGCCAAAACTCTACCTTTCGCGTAGCAATTGTTATTAACTCCCTCTCCCCATCTCCTTTTCTTTTATTTGGGTCGAGCAACGGAAAACTGCTATTTCCCAAAAAATGATCTTCTTGGTCAAACTGCACGTTCAGGGTTTGACCGCTTTTATCGCGAACTTCAGTCTACTCTAGACAGAGCCCTCCAAGGTAAAAAAAAAAAAAAGAAAGAAAAGAATCGCGCGACCGACCCCCAACAAAGTGTATACGCGCCGAGCAAGGAGACGTTCTGTGTTACGTTCCCCGGCCTTGGCCGTGTGTCGTGATGGAAAATGTGAGGTTTGTAGGCAAGACGTGCATGACAGGAGCTAAAGCGCTTGGCGGGCCAGCCTCCCGCCAGCAGTGACCGCTGCTCGGTCAATGATACGGCGGGTGCCTCCTGATCAGCGCGCGCACAGCCACGGCGTTCGAGGGGCGCGCGCCGTGGCGAATGCGTCCGAGACACGATTTCCAGTCTGGCTGGAGGTGGCCGCGGCTCTTCGAAAGAGGTCACGGTCCTAGGCTGGCGCGACTGCGGCTATGCGGACGCCGTGCCACCCTTTCGAGACATCGGCAACCAAGTTTGCGCGCAACCACTGCAATTTCTTTCAATCTAGTTTCGTTCAAGAAGAGAGAAAGAATTTGATGGCGACTCGCGACGTTTGTTCGCCGACGCGTTGCGGTTTTTTTTTTTTTTTGCTGCACGCAGTAGGCTCGCTTCTTGCGCATGTACCCCGGTATATACGTAAGGAGAAAGCGAACAGGCGGCTCGCTTTGTGGGAGATGGAGCAACGCAAGCGCCACTATACATTCGGTTAGCGATAACAGCCGCGCACGGTCACTGCACTGCCGCGAAACCGTGTGGTACTTGCCGTGCCTTAAGGCGGGCCGGAAGAAAAATAAAAAAGCGGCAATAATCTTTCGTTGTACGGGCGCTGCACTTTCGCAAGGAAAAAGTTGAAGAATGCATAAGCATATGGCGCTGGCTTTTCAGCGGCTCACCTCGCGTTATCCCGAGAGAGAGAGAGAGAGAGAGAGAGATTTCCGCGAATAGTCGCAAACAGACAATTTGATTTTTGTTTCTCCCTACTCTTCGCGTTCATTGTTCTGTCCGATTCATTTGCATTTGTGTTTATCTAATCCCTTATTCGTATTCCGGCCGTTCTGTTGTAGATTTCAAAATCAGTACGCACTTATGCACCAACGTAACAAAGAAGCCCGCTGAGTTTGCATTCATTTCAGTTAAATGATATTCTAATGTCATTACTTGAATTAACCAGTTCGGGCTAGGTACTCAACATTTAGGCAAGAGAAAATCAAAGGACACGATGACGGTGGTAGCTAGACAATAAGCGCGTTCTGTAAAAAAATAAGTTTTCCGTTTTCTTAATAATTTCTTATTAATTATTTATTTTGATAAAAGAAAATTTTACTGCTACGCTTCCACAACAGCTCTTGCATGTTGCCCAGCGTGCGCTGTGTTGTCGGCTTCAACCGAAGACGACTGCTTCAGGAAATGACCGATTGTCTATCCGCGCCAGAGAGGCTGACCTTCTATCACTCTCGCAAGTATTGGCAGCACTCATGCTCGTGGCGCATGATATACGCACGCCATCCCGCTATAGTGCTCCCAGCCTGGGGTATCTGCACTTCCATTAAGAATATATGTATACTGTCGCGCAAAGGCGACGTTAACCCCCATGTTCATAGACGGGCCTACAGAATCGAAGCTTTTTGTCGGCTCCACCGAATGGGGAGCATAGCGCCGCCCTTCACTGAAGAAGACACTGGCGCAGTGCTTCCCGGGGATTTCTACGACGAAGAGCAGCTTGAAAAGGCAGCTTCAGTCCACAAGGAAGACCGAGAGAGCCGATTGAATGCACCTTTTATAATGACCGCATGAAGCCGACAGGAAATGAAGCACCCACGAAGACGTAGGGGAAATGAACTGTTTGTTACGGAACTGTGTAATTAACCACGGATGAGGTATAAAGTAACGATAAAAGCTTTATATTTTGATAAAGCAAAGGCGGAATGAAAGTGTAAGAAAAAAAAGAGAGCTTTGACGCTAGTGGGAGCTCAATCACGCAGCATCCTTATGACGCGTGCAATGCTCTACCGAATTTACGGCGGCGGCTGTCTCTGCGCTCACTTTCTTAGGCATTTATCGTGTCATGTATTTATAATGTAGTCCTGGGATTGTCAGCCTGTGCCACTTGCGGCGTATAGCGGCGGATGGGGAACGTCCTTTACAGATTGCAGGCGTCACGTCTTAGGAACCGAGAGAGAGAAAGAGAAAGGATACATAGAAAGGCTGGGTGGGTATACCAGAAATTGCTCCGGTTGGCTACCCTGTACGGGATGAAAGGGTAGGGGGATAAAAATTATAGTGAAAGGGGAATTGAAGCCCAGTACCAGGGCTTCAATTCAAAGCGCAAGACAGGGATAATTGGAGATCGTCGCGGGGAGAGGCCTTCGTCCCGCAGTGGACGTAAGGCTAGGCTCATCATGATGATGATGATGAATAGGGAATTCGTGTTTGCTTTTGAAAAACGCCGCCAAGATTGAACCACTTTCGAGATATCTGTCCCGAAAATCTGCTACAATATGCATTGGCGTCAGTTAAGGTCGTTTGCTAGAGAAAGGCTTAAGGGAAACCAATACAGGAACACCGATGTAATTTGTAGAACTTTTCAAGAACAGATATATCTCGAAGGCTGTTTAAGAATTTATGCTAAGCAGACATAACTTGACTACTGCCTGGCTTCAAATTCCCAACTTGAACGTCTGTCCTAAGGTGAATAATTACAAATTATTACTGAATCTTTTTAGTTAGCTACTGAGGCATCGTGGTTTGTCCTGCCGGTTTGACTTTTAGGTAATTCACATGAACATGCATCCCCAGTATGCATTGCCACAGAAACATGAATTTTAATCCCAGTGGCGATGTTGGGCAGTTTTATTTTGACCGCACAAGCACTTATTCTGGCTACCCTATATACGCCCGTTTTGCCGGCGTTCATATGAAACCCCTAATGTGGGTAAATTTTGAAACTTTTAATAATCACACGCTCTCGTATTAGCATGCTTCTGTGCTTAAGATATATCGACGAGGCGGCTATCTATACACGGTTATTATGTCGGCATTTTTAGTTTGGTCACAGAGAACAGAGAAGCGTGCACTGGCCGGCACTACTTCGCGGCTCAAAAATGCCCTGCTATGTAAACTGGTTTGCTGATGTTTGAGTTGTATGCAGCACGAGCAATGCAGTGGCGGTGGTGAGCAACGCGAGATAGGTGGATATAGCGAACACAGTTTTCAGCTTCTAATTACTGTCGTATATTAATAAAAAAAAGTTTTACAATTCTTGGACTTGCAAAATTCAGAATCTGCGCAGACTGGCAGAACGCACGCATGACAGCAGATACTAGGTGTATAGCTTCTGTTGGAGAAACGTTCAGCTGAAGAGGATGTTGAGAAACAAAAGCAACCCAGACCTTAACTGCATAACCCAACTGTCCAGACAGATGCACATTAGGCAGATACTGCTGGCAATCGGGACACGTGTTCACTTCACCGTTCAACACAGCTCTGTCATCGCTCGACTTCCGCAGTCAACGGGGAAGTATAGGGTCCGTATCGACGTCGTGGCTTCTGTGGTAACTGGCCAACTCTCTTTTCAATAAATGGCGGCTGTCAGGGCACGGGCACCAAAGCCTGATTTGAGTGCCCATCTCCTAAGGCACAAAAAGGACCGAAACTCTCAGCGACGACCGTTCTCACGGGAAGCGAAAGCGCCGCTCTCTGGTAGCGTCCCTGTGGCGGACGTCCTGCCTGCAGCAAAAACGCCGCACCTCGTAACGAAGCGCGAACGACAGCCCGGGCCCGAGGCGTGCTTTTCCCACGTCGCTTTGCGTAGGCCATGCGCTTGCGCTAAGCTGCTTTGGCATCCTGTCCGAAAAAAAATGAATAAAAATTTAAATGAAAAAATTAAATAAAACAAGAAAGAGAACAGGCTTCGCTCAGTGCTTAAGAGGAAGCTTTAGCTCGGGTGCTTCTATCTAAATACATGTAAAAGGAGAACTCGTTTTTCTCGGCAACTACTGCACCAAATTTGGTGAGGTTTGTTGCATTTAAAATAAAAACATCAAATCTAGTGGCTGTAGGTTTTGAATTTTCGATTTAGGTCGTCAATCCTTTATTAAAGAGCAGCAAAAATAGAAAATTTTCAGGAAATGGAACTATCAAGTTTACAACTCTGTAACTTAGCAGGAAATTAATAGAAGAATAAAAATGGGTTGGATGGCATACGGCGGACATCGTGAACTCGTGACTGGTAGCTTGCCGCTATCATTGAAAAGGAAGGTATACAATCAGTGCATTTTACCGGTGCTTACATATGGGGCAGAGACTTGGAGACTGACAAAGAAGCTTTAGAACAAGTTAAGGACCGCGCAAAGAGCGATGTAACAAAGAATGCTAGGCATAGCTTTAAGAGACACAGAGAGAGCGGTTTGGATCAGAGAGCAAACGAGTATAGACGATATTCTAATTGAAATTAAGAGAAAAAAAATGGCGAGGTCATGTAATGCGCAGATTAGATAATTGTTGGACCATTATAGGGTGACGGAATTGATACAACGAGAAGGGAAGCGCAGTAGAGGACGGCAGAAGAATAGGAAGAATAGGAACGAAATTAGGAAACTTGCGGGTGCTACTTGGATTCGGTTGGAGCAGGACAGGGGTAATTGGAGATTGCAGGGAGAGGCCTTCGTCCTGCAGTGGACATAAAAGAGGCTGCTGCTGCTGCTGCTGCTGCTGCTGCTGCTGCTGCTGCTGCTGCTGCTGCTGCTGATGATGATGATGATGAACTTAGTAAAGAAAGATGATAATACAATTCTGTGAACTGCATCTAATAGTACATCTAAAGCGGACAAAATTGATATGTTACACATGAATCTCAAAAAATTTAGTAATATGGCAATACAGCTTTTGCAGAACCCTTGTACACAACGTAACAAATTCACGTAACATGTAAAATGACATACCAAATTTGTCCGCTTTGAATGATCTAGTGGATGCCGTTTACAGACCCGCGATATCTGTTTTTGATGCAGAGCTATTAATTTGTAAAATTTGTGCCTCTATCTCTTTTTCGAAGTTTCGTATTTCTGAAAATCTTTTTAACAAAATTCAGGCCCTAAATCGAAATTCTGCTTCCAACAGTCACTAGAACTTTCTATCTCAGATGCAGCAAACTTCAATAAAATCGGTCCAGGGGTTCTCTCCGAAAGACGTTTTTGCGGTTTACATGTATTTTAATAGGCCGCGTCGGAGTTGGGCCCGAGCTAAAGCTTCCTATTAAGAAGTCACAGTTACCATGTATGGTTGCACTGAATGAACTGCACTTGAGCCAGCTAGCGTATATATACAGAGGGTGTCCCAGCTCTCGTTAGCCAAGCTGTTCAATGAAAAATTTGCAGGTTTTCTTAACTATCATGCACCAAGATTTAAAAATATGCAAATACCACGTAGCTTGACGGAACCAAGGCAATGCGTTGCATGGAGATGCTGAGATTATCGTTTGCATTCCGCCTAATTACATAATTAGTCCTACTTAATTACTCAACTTCTGATATTATATTTAGATGAAAAGATGCACGAAGGCAAGCTTTCTGGTAGAAACGCGGCCTCTTTTCCGTGACATGAGGAAACAATGCTGTACCGCTTACGCTTGGCCGTCGCATCCACCAGTGCATATACGTGTTTGATTGGAATGGCTGATGGCGCCGACTGCAATGCCTGCGGTGTCTAGGAGACTGTAGAACGTCTACTGTGCTACTGCCCACCTTTTGAAAATGAAAGACAAGACCTCTGCCCATCTCTAAATCAGTTAGATAGAAAACCGTTCACCCTGAACAAGATATTGGGACCATGGCCTCGCATATCGCAGCTACAAAAGGCCACAAAAGCGCTGCTGCGATATTTGAAAGCTACCGGATTGAGTCACCGTCTGTGATCCGGACTGAGCGACCGATCGATATCCACAGTGGACTTCCTCTCCTTCTTTTAATATTTCCCTCCCCTTTTCCCTTTCCTCAGTGTAGGGTAGCCAACCGGGCGCAGTTTTTTGGTTAACCTCCCTGCTTTTTCATTTACCATTTGCCCCCTCTCTCTCTTGCGTTGGTCGATGTCCTGTTATTGTTTCGTACATTTAATATTTCAGTCTGAGTAGAGATAACATAAAAGATATGCGCGGTCGGTGTTTATTATTTTTTTTTGCATTATATTTGTTTGTGGGCTGCCACTATCGAAATTCCGAGGAATAGCTTTATAAAGATCGAAAGACAAGGTATGAGCAACTTTGAATGTAGAAGAGTGGGTGGGTTCGGAATTTGATTCGAATTTCCTTTGGCGGAGGCGACGTCCGGCGCCGGACGCGGTATGCCGGACGCCGACGCACGCCGGATATTCTGCGACACGGGGCCCTTAACGCTGTCGCGTTAAAATTCCTGATGCAGCTTTCTGTAGCTCAATACGTGCTGCGTAATAGTGTTTTTTTTTTTCCGGGCGTGAGAGAAGCCCGCGAATGCATGCAAAGTGCCCCGAGTGGCCAGACGCGTGGCAATTCTGCGTGCAGTGCAATTTTATTTCCCCGCTTTCTTGCTAAAGTTACAAAGAAAGCGAGATTTGTGGCTGCTCGTGGAAATATATGTAAATGGCTGCACGCTGCCAACTGACGTGGTGTGTTGTTTGAGGTAGCATTCGGGGCGAGAGTGTGCGGCAGAATTCAACGCTCCCCTGCTGCGAGTACGGGCGCGCGGCGTCGCACAGGCGTTTTCTCGGAAGCTGCGAGGGAAGGCCGGCAGTGCCTCCGGCCTCTGCAATTTGTACAAAGAATAGTTCTAGCCTAGTGGATATCGCTTGCCGTTGCTCTTACCGATACAGCCACGTACCAGCTTTGTGCGCGCAGAACACGTAAGAACAACCCCATATAGGTGTCGATATACTCGGGAAGCACACTGCTACAGTTTTGACAAAGCTGTTCGTCCCATCAACATCATCAAACAATGAGTCCTGCCTGCAGAGTGAGTCTGTGCCCACTTAGGTGGAAGCCTTACGTTGCGCCTTGTTCCAAGAAATAATAATAATAATAATAAAAAGCGAGATGAAGAGGTGTGAAGGAACTATAAGCTACAATGACAGGTAATACAGTAATGCAATCAGCTTGGATGAAGAAATCAGCAAAATCCAGCTATTCCGTTGATTCTGTACACATTTTCTTCCTTTATCTCTCCTTTGTTACCACTTTACCTCCCCTCCCCTCTCTCCCCAGCGCAGGGTAGCAAACCGGATCTTCTCCTCTGGTTAACCTCCCTGCCTTTCCCCTTTCCTCTGTCTCTTTCTCTCTCTACTAAAGCAGCAGTTACCACCGCAACAATTCCAACTTAGTGCAACCGCTTGCAATCCTTATTTTTTCCCCTCTCTCTCTGTTCACTTGTTTAAAAAGACTATCTGCCAAGTGTTTTTTGAAGCGCTTATTAACACCAGAAAGAATGCTTTTAGAAGCCGTGCTTCAGTAAATCAACCGCAGGACCGAAGTTTTACGTGGAAAGCTTTTAGGGAAATCACCTGGGGAAGCACTCTTCCTCGGCAAGGTTCCAGTGTTATCGCCTGATATTTCACGACCGCAGACAACTCTGTTCGTTTTTTATGAATCCGGTCCAGGCACTGTGAGCGTAATGGGACCGTTTAAATGGCGTGACGGCCGGTGCTTTTTGTGTGTGTGTTTTAAAAGCTTAGCTGCAGGAGATGCAAATGAGCGCATGATTTTCAGACAATTAACTGCGCAAAAACTGAAGCAAGAAAGCAAGCAAGCAAGCAAGCAGGCAAGCAAGGAAAATTTCAAGCGCCACGTAAACGATTGACAACCGTATCGTTGCCTGCGATGACGACCAGCGGTAGCAAGCTTTCAATGCATTAGCGCAATCAGTGCGCGTGAGTTTCCGCCAGGTTAACGTATTGTCTGTCCAGCTTCTGCTCCTGTCTCTTAGGCCACGCGTTTGAAGCGAAAAACCGGTACGCGTACACGTCGAAAGCGTAGGCCCGAAGGCTGCCGGACAGCTTGTGTTCGCGCCAAGCCTGCATCGTGAGCGCGCGCGTCGCGCCATCGGCGTAAATGCTCGCCCATTAGAGGCTGGTACGGCCGCGCGCGCCATCGGCCGCCTCTGCCGAACAGAAGAGCGCGCGATGCCACCCTTCTCGTTCCTTGCCCGTCGACCGAGGAGCGCCAGTGGCGCGTGCAGTACAAGCGACACGCCTGGATGTGGGTCGCGTCGCCGCATCCGACGGAACCGCGGGCAGCCAGAACGAGCTTGCGCGCTTCGCAGTGTTTCTTTCAGCCCGCAGAATTGGGTGAAACAGAGTGTGGCGCAACAAGCACTCCACGCGGGCTTGTACTGCCTCGCGCCAGAGTTACACCACGGTGTAAACGAGGAGCGTGGCACTGCTGCAGCGCCGTTTCCTTTGATCGCGCGTCTTTGTGTGCCGCTGCATCTGTTCTTCTATATCCTGCACCAGCAGACGGGCGGCTTCCACTTGTGGAAGCGTGCCTATTCCAGCGACCTTTTATGGTTCGTGACGTATATGTTTTTTTTTTTTACCCTATGGCGGGTGCTCAGTGTAAACCGTGCGCCATAATCCTTCCAAGCTGGGAGGTGTTGGGTTCAAGCCCTTTGTGTTGTATATTGCAAACCGACTCCCGGTGAAACCGTGATTACGTGCAGCTGTTCTTCGCGTCTGTGTGCGGAGTGCATATTTAGCCGCACGGTGAACTAGGCCTGGAAATTATAGTGCGCCATAACAGGACAATACATACATATACATATACATATATATATATATATATATATATATATATAATAGATTGTCAAGTAGTAGTGACGGTGAATAATACAGCGGCAAATCTGTGAATGCCGAAACTACCTTTTATTGGGCGACGCTTTTGCCCACAACAGCAGTTACACTGTTACACTCGAAGCACAGCGATAGCGGCGAAAGGCTGTTTCACATGCTGCGACTGGAACGACGAAAATCGGTGCTGTCGCACGCGTCGCAATGCGATCTTTAGAGGGCTCATTTCACATGATTGCGATTTCAACAATGCGACGGGTGCGACGCCCAGGGTTGCTTACTGCCAGGTGTCGTGGCACACGCTGCATAATTCTTCTTTGCAATGAATAAAACGTTTACATTATAATATTATTGACTTTTCTTGATTAGAAGCAAATAATATGTACGTTTACTAATTTAAAAACGTTAGTTAAGATTTGTCTTGGAGTGCGCGACGGCGGTTTCTGTAGTTCAGTGCGACATGGCGCACGTAAACAGCTGTTCGCACGTGGTTCAGCGCTGTGTGTTGTCTCATGTACATTCTATGACCGTTTCGTTCTGCCTGTGCTACAACAATCTACAAGATGGCCTATCGACAAGTTCATATAGCTACCCTCACCGCATATGCAATATTCGGAATTCGGCTGCCACGAAGTCGTCGTGTCAGCCCAAGAAGATCCTCGCGCTACCCGTGCTCGGCGTCAGCTTCTGGATAAATGATGCGTGTATATTGCCCGTGATTGCGTATATGTGGTGCCTGCTCCTAGCCATATTCTTACGCCAAACGCAACAAGAAGCACCAACCCGAAAGCCCGCGTGTGCCCCTGAACGAAGCCTCAAATGATCTGTGTGATTACGACGTGGAATGAAAATTGTGTTGTGAAATTCAACCTTAGCGCTAGCCTGGTTAGTCCATCGCCGTGCTTGCGCTGCGAATATATATATATATGGGAGCCCTCTAAATATTTCTAAAGGCGCAAAAGCCGCCGCATCAAATGTTTCGAACAGTTACCGTCACTTTTGTAGAAACCTGTACGTTGTAACATAGCATTCTAAAAGGCACGGTTCTCGTCCACTTTGTTGTCCTGTGTCTCGCGCTGGTAGTATACTCATAACTTCTAACAAGAAGACCATATCAGTATAATTCGGGAGGCCAATACGCGTTATTCATAATGTAGGATCGTAGGCCGACGGCAGGCGCACTTGCCGTAGAGAGAGAGAGAGAGAGAGAGTAAAACATCTTTATTAATAATATTTGAAAGGCGAGAGCAGTGTGGGAGGAACCCTCAGTCCAGGGTCCCTAAGATGATTCCGGCGATGTTTCGAGCCCGTTGTATCACAGCTCGGAGGACCTCGGAAGGTCCGTCGCGGAGGGCATCTTCCCACAGCTCTTTGTTGCGTAGGAGGTAAAGGAGAGTTGGCAAGGGAGGAAAGAGGTTTGCAGTGCACTCAATCGTGACGTGGAAGATTGTGGGCGAGCTGCCACAGCCAGGGCAACGATCTGCATAACAGTGTGGGTAGAATTTATTGAGGGAGACAAGATTTGGAAAAGTTGCGGTTTGTAACTGGCGTAATGCCACTGCTTCCTCCCGCGAGAAGGACGGTGGTGGTGTGGCGTGGGTGCGACGAATGCGTGTATAATGACGGAGCATGTCTTTGTAACGGAGCAAGGGATCCCCCCACCCTGAACCAGTGGCCTCACCATGCCGAGCCGCCCGGAGGGAAATTTCTCGGGCAACCGCATGTGCGCGTTCGTTACCCGGCAGCGAGGTATGACCAGGGGTCCAGGGTAAGTGGATGCGGGGAGGTGTGGTTGGTGTATTTTGCGGGATCTGGTTTGAGAATTTGGTGCGCCGCTCTCGGGATGCCATGTCCTGATAGAAACGCCCGGCATGCCTGTTGCGAGTCCATAAATATATACACTTCCTCAGGAACACGGATGGCTAATCGAATTGCAAGAGCAACACCGAGAATTTCTCCGTAAGCGGCATTTGTTCCGCGCATTGCAGCAGAGGCTCTCAGGGATTCGGTGCCATCCAAAACTACCGAGGTATAGCCCTCTTGAGTGCGTGATGTGTCCGTGTATAAAGTGTGTGTTTCCGGGATGTTTGCAAGCATGCGGCCAATGTATCGTACACGGGCTTTGCGCCGCCCTTTGTCATGCTCGGGGTGCATATTACGTGGCAATGGATGAATACTTAGTGCTTGGCGTATCGCTGACGACAAGATCGTTGGACGGGTCTCAGACTCAAGGGGTGGGACAGAGTATCCTAGCCGTGTGAGAAGATGGCGGCCAGTAGGAGTGAGTAGGAGGCGCTGGCGATGGCTGATCCAATGTGCCTCTAGCAGCTCGCCTAGTGTGTTAGGTGTCCCTAAGTTAAGGAGACGGCGTGTGGAAGTATAATTCGGGAGGCCATGGGCCAGCTTCGTCGCTTTGCGAATCATTGCGTCAATGCGAAGTTGCTGCGCTTGGGTCAACCGCTGAAATGGGAGATGGTATGTAAGGCGGCTGATCACGCATACCTTCACCAAGCGGAGCAGGTCCTCTTCTCGAAGCCCCGAGCGCCTGTTGGAGACCCTCCGGATCATGGCCAGAATTTGCTCAATCTGTCTGGATAGAAGGGAAACAGTGTAGTTTGACGTGCCATCCGCTTGGATGTGTAGGCCGAGGATACGAGCACGATTAACCTGTGGTATCGGTGTGCCATCAACGTGCACAGTGATAGGGGGAGTAGAGGAACGGCTCCGGGGGCGAATGATTATGAGCTCCGACTTTTCCGGAGCACATCTTAAAGGGGTTGAGACACCAAATTTTGAGGCTATAAAAAGCATGTTGAAGGCTGCTTCCGTATGCAAGGACACCCAGAACGAGGTATTGGACGCTGCAAACATTTCAAAATAATTTTAATTGAGCTCCAAAGAGTCATTAAAAACTCATTCTCGTAGTCGAGACCCATCGCTAGCGCGGCAGTTACTACGTCACAGAGGAGGAACGAAAATATTGACGTCATAGCACACAAGCACAAAAATGTGACGTATGATGAGTAGCGATGAAATGCCGATTACGGAGCCTGCTGAGCCGAGCAACCGAGCATAGCCTCCACTACGACCGAGCTACAGGCATATAGAAATCCTTTCTTAATGCAAAGAAGGGGTAAGGCGTCCAGACACGGACACAAGGGGAGAGAAGTGGACAACACGAACGCCGCACGCCGGCCCGCGAACGGCAAACTGCGTGCGGCGAGTTGCCCTGCGGACGGGCCTTTACACGTTTGAGCGTAACACTAGCCGGCCGACTCCGAAAGGGACCCAGGATATGCGGCGTTCGTGTTGTCTGCTTCTCTCCTCGCATAGTCGCGTAGTTCGGCAGCTCGGAGCGGACTCTCCTTCGCTTGGCCTTTCCACGTTACCGGCCCGTCCACGTTACCGGCACGGAAACTCGTCGCACTCCGTTTGCCGTTCGCGGGCCCCCGTGCGACGGCGGTTTTGCTCGCGAACGGCGAGATTTCCTTGCCGTAGAGAGGACGGGCCCGAGACCCATTTGTGCGGCAGCCGTACGGCGAAGCGGCCAATCAGCGACCGAGGAGTGGTCGCTCTGGCATCGACGGCAGCTTCACCGCCTCGGATCGTTCGGCGCCGCCGATATCGTCGCTAGGCCTTTTCCGGTTCACTTCAAAGCTAAAGCTTACAGCGCTTCGGAATGAATCACCGACTCTCACAAGCCGCAATATTTTCTTACCGTTGTTGTCGCTCTTCGCAATAATTATAATAATCGCGACATGCACTTCGAATCGCCAGTGGTTGACCTCTGCTGGCAGAGCACGCGTATGCGCGAGCAGACGACGCAGCATAGTTTTACGTCACTATTTTTTGTGGGCCACGTGACCAAGACATGTTGCGTTTCCTCCTCTGTGACGTCATAGCATCCCCCGGAGCCCAGAAACCGAAACCGAAATCGCTCGGTATAATAATGCTATTATTAAATTATTTATCGGATATATATGAATCCCGCTGTGTGTATCGTGCTCCCTGAAGCATGACGCAACGTTTAAATCGACAAACGCATGAACGAAAATTTTGATGTCTCCACCCCTTTAAGCCGCATTTTCTCGCGTACTCGAAAACTGTATCGACTGCTTGCTGCAGTCGGTCCTGGATGGCTCCGTTGGAACCCGTGTCGACCAGATAGTAATGTCGTCCGCATAAATAGCGTGGGCGACATCAGGGATCTGGTCGAGTAGCCGGGGGAGCCATGCGAGCGCGATATTGAATAGAGTAGGGGAAAGAACTGAGCCCTGGGGTGTCCCACGTCTTACAAGGCGAATCGTACCGGATCGACGCGGTCCCATTCTTACGGTGGCTGTGCGATCTCGAAGAAATGCGCGGATATAGTTGTACATGCGAGTTCCACAGTGTGGATGTGCAACATTGCGAAGGATGAGGTCATGTTCCACATTATCGAATGCCCCTTTTAGGTCTAAGGCGATGAGTGCTCTCGTTTGGGTGGACGACGGAGGTCCTATGACTTCCTCCCAAAATTGTAAAAGTACATCTTTGGCAGACAGATGAGCCCGATATCCGAATTGGGAGTTAGAAAAGAATGATTTTTCTTCGAGGAAGGGCTGCAGACGCCGCAAGAGTACATGCTCCATGAGCTTACCAATGCAGGATGTTAGGGAGATGGGTCGTAAGTTTTCAAATGTAACAGGCTTGCCCGGTTTGGGGATCTGTGTGATGTCGGCGTGTCGCCATGCTTGGGGAAGCATGCCCTTGCGCCAGCAATCATTGAAGATATGGGTGAGGTGGTTAATATCCGCGTCACGGAGGTTACGAAGGGTGGCGAATCGGATGTAGTCGGCTCCCGGTGCCGTGCTGCGGCGTAGGTCTTGTAGGACCACCCGCACCTCGTCAGATGTGATGTCTGCATCGAGCAATTCGTTCGCCTCGCCTACGTAAGGATAGTCAGGGTACTGCGGCGGCGGGCATGTGGGTATGAAATGCTTCTCTAGCTCTTTGAGGAGTGTCGAGACATCGTCCCTGTACTCGTGCATTAGGATGTGCAGCTGCTGAAATGTTGTTCCCTTTGTTGTGGTGGGATCTGTGAGTGAGCGAAGAATTGACCATGTTTTTGCTGTGCTCAATGTGCCTGAGAGGCGATCGCAAAATCCTCACCAGTTATTCCTCGTAAGGATCTCTGCATACTCCTGAGATTCCCGTGTAATTTGATCTATACGTTTCCTAAGTTTTCGGTTGAGGCGTTGTCGTTTCTATCGTCGTGTCAACCCTCTGCGGGCGTTCCAAAGATGAAGTAAATGCGGGTCTATGTCTGGTGTCTCGGTTGTGGTGCGCAGTGTGCTCGTGGTGGCCTCTAGATCTTGTGCGAGAGAGTCAAGCCAGCGG
This sequence comes from Dermacentor variabilis, assembly GCF_050947875.1. Classification (NCBI taxonomy): domain Eukaryota; kingdom Metazoa; phylum Arthropoda; class Arachnida; order Ixodida; family Ixodidae; genus Dermacentor; species Dermacentor variabilis. Next base: position 127,137,318 of record NC_134568.1, on the reverse strand, counting down.
TCGTACCCTTGGCGCTCAGGTGGGTCCTGGCGACGTTCCCTGAACTTCGCCCAATCCGTTATACGCACATTTCGCGCGGGCCTCCGCGCACCCCGTAATGACAAGGTGGTCGCCACAATGTAGTGGTCACTACCAAGGTGCTCCTCTAAAGGCCCGTGCGCAACGACTGGGCCAGTATTGCGCACGAAGGTAAGGTCAGGACAGGTGTCACGAGATACGCTGTTGCCCATCCGAGTGGGGTGCTCTGGGTCGGTAAGCAGTGTGTATCTCATGTTACAGATGGCATTCCATAAGCGGGTCCCTTTAGCCTGCGATTTAACGTAACCCCATGCAGTATGCGGAGCGTTAAAGTCGCCGGCCACCACACAAACCCGTCCAAACCTACCAAATTCTGTTAGTAGGTGCTGAAAACAGTGCGTTCGCGAACGGGGGGAACTGTATGCATTGAGTATGAACAGACTCTCGCTGCGTTTACCTTGCGTAATTATTTCCAATATTTTGTGAGGAATGTCAATGTTAGTGGTATGCATGCGACATGTAACATCTTTCGAAACTAAGGCTCCCACAAGAGGAGAGACACCCGAGAGCGTGCTGTGGCCGGATAAAGAAGGGGTGCAATTGACTTTAGAGGATGACATCGGGAGGGTTCGTGGATATGGCGATATACTGCTGTAGGGAACCTCGTTTTCGGCGGAATCCCCTACAATTCCACTGCCACACCACTAGTTGCTCCGCGTTACGCGGCGCCATCATCATCGCGAGAGGAAGCAGGCGGTCGTGCATAGGGATGTGGGCGCCGGGTGCCCACATTTGAAGGTTGCGGCCGAGAGCCTTGGTCGGAAAGCGCGCTTTCGTTGTTACCGCTAAGCTCAGGAACTTGCATGCGTGCGAAAGTGCACACTATACATGATTTCACTTGCTCCGTAATCCCTATTTGAAGGGCCTCCATTTGGCGTTCTATCCTGTCCAGAGCCGCTTGCATTCTAGTGCTCATGTCATCCACCAGCGCGTCCATTTGTTTTTGCAGGCGCTCACAGCGCGCCTCCATGTCACGACGTAGGCGCGCTATTTCTATTAGAGGATCGGGATTTCATAATGAATTGGTAACAGGGGAAGGGGTAGGGCGAGATTTACGAGGCGGAGCGAGCTGTGGGGGACACTCCGCCCGACCTACCTCCCGAGGCGCCTCCATTGCTGTTTTCTTCTCCGGGGTTCGCTGCACCCCTGAAGGGACCAGGGTCACCTTCTTGTAGGGTCAGGGTCAGGGCCTTCTTGTAGGGTTGTTGGGAAGATGGGGAAGGAGGGCGCTTCTCTAGGAGGAGCACCGATGCCTCGCGGGATCGGGACCGAGACTTGGAGCGGGTCCGGAACTTGCGACGGGATCTCGAACGGGTCTCCGACTGGTCTTGTCTGGTCTTCTTCGTTGGGGCGCGCGACGTTCGGGTCTCCGCCGTATCTGGGGTAGTGGTTGGCTCGCTGGAGGGTTGGAGTTCACGCTGCTCTTTCTCGAGAGCTTTCCGCACGCAAGCTTTGTTCAGCGTCTGCCTAACACGCCGCGGGCAATTTGGATCCGCTGTAGGGTGGGTCCCGTCACAGGATCTGCAGTGTGGGGTGCACGGATGTGACGGGGTGGGGTTGTCAGTCCCGCACGTCGCGCAAATGACCACGGGCGGCGTAGGACAGTAATCAGCCCAATGGCCGAGCTTGTGACATATCTTGCAGACCAGTTGGCGGGGTCGATAGGGGTAGCAGCGGAGTTCTGCACCATATAAACGCACGTAGCGAGGCACTTTAAGTCCTTCAAATGTTACCAACGCAACGTTGGTTTGACCCATCATTCGTGCTTGAAGTATTTGAGTTCCAGGAGCCAAAAGCTCATCCACTAGCTTGGAAGACGGTGTACCGGGCAAAAGACCAGGAACAATTCCCTTGCATGAGTTGCCTGGGCCGCAAAATATGTTGTGATGGGATAGGCCCGCTGACCAAGGTTCAGCTCCCTCACCTTGTACAATGCGTCGGCTACGTGTGACTGGGGTGTGCTGATGATTGCCAAGTTCTGCTGAGGTCACAGTCGGAATATGATGTCCTGACGATCGTCGGTGGTCAAGCCGGCTGCACTCCATAGAGCACTGGCGAGTTCTGGGCGCGTCCACTTATCGAGGCAAAGTCCTCCGTGAGGCCGCAGAATTATCTTTTGGTCGTGCAAAGGAAGTTGAGCCAGGTTCTGATTCCGACTGCGCTTGCGTACGGTAGGCTGGGAGGCGTCCGGAATGCCCAAGATGTTCTCGGAGGGTTGCGTCTTAGCGTGCGTTTGATGGATGCGTCGCTTATGTATGACTGTCTTCCAACAGCCACCTGTGTCGTCGTCAGTTTTGTCGTTGTAAATGTTCGGGGTAGCATCTTCCTCCATCCTTTCCCCGGTCGGAGTGTCTACCTCTCGTTGTTGGGAGGGAAAATTGGCGACGATGGGATCGGCGGCCACTCCCGCGGTATCCACCTCGGGCGGCTTCGTTGTTGTCGAGGAACGCGCGGCGGCGTTCTCCGTCGCCGATTGCCTCTTCTGCTCGTTGGAAAATGACGTTGCGGTAGATAAATGCTCCATCGAAACAGAGCCGTGAATTGGCCGAAGGCCCTTTGCACGCCCGTTTAGAACATGGGCCTCGGAAGAGCTGGTCGCTTGGCGCTCTTGGTTCATGGTGTAGAAAACACGCCAAGGCAGCTATGGCCCCGGCAGGGGCAGCCGCGTTGGAACTGCTTCAGAGCTGTAGAGGCGCGGGAAGCGGCAAAAAATCCCGGGAAGAAAAGGCAGTCGGTGGGAAACGGCGAGAAAGCCGCTTCCCATATTGCCGTAGAATTTTTCAGCTTTCTGCTCAGCCTCGCACGCCGCTCACGGTTAGCCTGGTTTGTGGAAAAAAATATTATTATTATAATATTAATGTTATTAAATACTATAGTTTATTCACTGTAATTTATAGCAGTCATCCAGATTTATTAAGCTAGGCATGCATTTAACCTGTATTAGATCAACATTGTTACGACATGCTTATGGGAGTCATTTCAAACTAGATTGCTCAGCCAGAGAAAGTACAAATGCAAGTCTCAATGTTTATTCAAGTTGGTATTCCTAAACAGACTATATTGGCAGAATTTTATGCCTGCTTGCATTGCCTGCAATTCAGTGTTCAGAGCTGGAAAAAAACTGATTCCTTTTCTTGATGGCGAAAGGCTGCTTCGATGTCTATAGCAAGCTATAATTTTTCATTTCGAAAGTGTTAAGCAATGACTATATCTCTAAGCTTATCAACGTGTTTTTGTTCCACGATCACAATTAAGTTTTCTTTCTCCCTCTCATTGACAGCCATAGAATGAAACTGTTCACTTGCAAGCTGCGAGACATCAACACAGTGGCGTTTGTTGAGCAAGGAATGGTACGAGGTGTATGCAGATAATGGTGAGATGCTTATATAGTTATTTATTTATATACTTCGCAGGCTGCAAGGTTGGAGTATTATGCGAGGGGGGATAAAAAAATCGTTACAAAAGGAAGAAGGGCACAACATTAAGAAAAAAAACCAGCAAAAAAATCAGCACCAGTACAATGCACCAACTAGCCCAACGTGTTTTACTGGCACAACATTATACAATACTTAACAAACAATAACAAAAAATTACTGCCCATGCACCGTGTACAGATGGTAAACCAGCGAAGCTGAAATGTGCGGCCCCGGTGTTTATCACTGGGCTAATTCCAACGGTTTATTCAAGTCTTTCTATATTATTGGTTATGTTTGTGTTTCTTAATGAGGTTATGCACACGTTTGGCTTGGGTTTATCACATTGTTTATTTGGAATGCCACGCATTGCACTTTGCAAGATCACCATCATGGAAAGTGCAATGAGTGGTTCATTGTGTTAATCCAGCGAGTCCATTAAAGCCTTTCTGAATTATGTTACGCACTTGTGTTTTGTATTGCGTTAATCATAACGTTTATGACTCAGTTATGCACTGTAGTTACGAAGTGGCACACTGGGGCTGCACATTTCATTTAATTAAATACAGGGACACATTTTGAACCTATTGGGAAGTCGGAGAGAGACTGCTGCACGCACGCTCTGCTGCTAGAGAGAAACGACGTCACTATCGGTCTATCCAATGGCCCACCACACCTTTGCTCTGAGATAATAATGACATCATGATCTTGTCTTAACCCCGTCCCCCTCTGTGTCCCTTCCCTGCAATAATATGTAGATAAATGTACGTTCGAAATGCATAACCATTTCTATGTCTACCCAACAAGAAATTTCTCCATCCAACATGCAAGACCAATGCAGTGGTTCACACCCCCTTAAACAATGGCTCATACGCCTACACTAGGGTTTTTGGGATCGGAGCATGAGTGTTTTGCCTAGGCATATACAGCTTCACTGTAAAAAGAATGAACACCTTTCTAGTAGAGACCAAGGCGTAATAACAAATGAAAGTTTATTGAACACACCGAGTAAATGCTGGTTGACAAGCAATAAATCGAAGTTACACAAAAAGCAGAAGCAAAAACTGACGTGTGTCCATACAGATCCCAACAGAAAACCTAGCCATCTGTGAAAGTGTTACAGAGGCCATGCTGACAAGATTCTCCCAGTGTATTTGCATCTACAGCTTCCGTAATTTCTCTAGGCAGCCGATCTGCACAGAATGCTAGCTTCTTCCGCTACAGTGCACTCTCCACATCTGAGCGTGCATTGTAGAGGAAGAAGTTAGCATTCTGTGCAGATCGGCTGCCTAGAGAAATTACGGATGCTGTAGATCTAAAAATGCTGGGAGAATCTTGTCAACATAGCCAACATTAGAAATGGATGCATTCCCTATCCGGAAACACACATTAATTTTCGCTTCTTCTTTTTGTGTATGTTCTCTCTATTGCTTGTCAGCCAGCATTTACTCGGTGTGTACATTAAACTTTTGGTTGTTAGATCATCTCGGTTTTCTTGTTCATCCTATGTGTTCTCTGGTGCCATTTGCAACCAGGCTATTCGTTTTTTTTAGACTGCAACGAGACACTTTGATGGCCCTTATGATGCTTCTGTGTACCTTATAAAATATTTTATTTGGCCAATGTAGCAAGAATGTATAGTGTGAAGCAGTAAGAACAGGGTACGCTAACTTCTAAGTAAAAGGTTTACTGCGAAAATGCAGTGATCAATAAAGGTTACCAGAAAGTAGTACAGCAATAAAACTTGATGAAGACTAGTGCTTGACGAAATCAAACGTAAAAGTGGCAAAGATAGAAAATACATATAGATATACAAGTCCAGGGGAAAAAAATTGTGATCACCAAGTGTGCATGTGGCTTCCTTCCAGGAAACTTATTTTTTTTCCAATGGCATGGAACTGGAAGAATGTGCTTGCATAAGCAAGCTGTCAGTCTGTCTATTGAAATAACAACAGTGTTTCTTGAAAGGTGCTGGCATGCAGGATTGACAATTGTAATGATTTTTTTCCTGTACTTGGAATTTTTCTGTATTTTCTTTCCGTAGCATTTTTATTTATGTTTGGCTGCATCAAGCACCAATTTTTATCTATCCTTCAAAGATGTCTTTCTTTTTCTGGGGAAAACACGGGGAATGCAGGAGATGGAAATTCAAGACGATGAGCAACACCAGAACAAGGTGAAAGTAGGAGCCAACGTTTCCACAAGTGGACCTTGAAGAAAACAAGTCCACTTGTCGAAACGTTGGCTCCTGCTTTCACCTTGTTTTCGTGTTGCTCATCGTCTTTTTTTTTCTGGTAATTTGTATAACTCGCCACATTTTTACAAATGAACCTCAGTTGAAAGTTAGTCCTCATCCATCTCTAGTGTCATCCTGTTGATACTGCTGCATGCTATGCACTCTTGCAACATTTGTGTGTGTGTGTGCGTGTGCACACGTGGATTTGGGTGTGAAATCGGGCCCTTGGGCAAGGTATCATTCTTCTCCTGTGCAGCCTTATGAATTCATTAACTACAGTGCAACAGAAATACGATGGACAAGAAAAAAGTGAACACACAGAGCGCTTCGTTCTTGTCTGTTGTCTATCTGTTGCACTTTAGTTAATAATGAATACACACAAACTCATCCAGTTTTCATTTATTATGTCGGGCTCATAAGCCCGCTTGTGTCCTGGAATATCTGCATGGCTATGTATCCTGTAATTTAATTTCTGGCCATGTGCTTACAAGTCGCGTGTCAATCTCCTGATTTTCCTGACAATCTTGTGTGATGGGCTGACCCAGACAGTCTCTGGTGAATCCATGCAGGGTGTTGTGCAGGGTGCTGCTTTGATTGCTTTCAGTTCAGCTTTTCTAGGTGTAGGGTGACCTGGAATGGTACTCACTTATATGGGGTTAACCCTCGGTTAACCTCCTCTCTTCTCGTTTATTACATAACGAGGGTCTCGAATCAGGCAACATTGATGCCTTCAGGTAGCATGTGTGGGTTTATTGACCAGTTGCCTTCACCCAAAAAAGATCACGTTCTCTGACGCCTGCGGCAACAAGGACGTTCCACGTCCGCCGCCAAGGTATGTGAGTGATAGCGCTGGCTAACACTCTCAGGGCTCTACTAGGCCACATAAATACCCAAGATAGTATATGGGGAAACAGAGCCGCGGTAGCTCAATTGGTAGAGCATCGCACGCGAAATGCGAAGGTTGTGGGTTCGGTTCCCACCTGCGGCAAGTTGTTTTTTCATCCACTTTAATTTCCATTAGTTTATCGTTTCTTTATTTCATTTATTAAACACAAGTAATTTCCCCTATGTTGTCCTTGGTGTCAGTGTTTGTTGGCTTCTCATGATATGACTAATAAAAATCGGGACCCTCGGTTAACCCCCTATCTTCTCGTTTATATATATACATATATATATATATATATATATATATATATATATATATATATATATATATATATATATATCACAGCGAATAAAATGTAAACGAGTGGGGTGAGTTATGCCAGGGCTGACTAATCGTTCAATATGCGTAGCTTCCATTCACATTGATGATTGAAGGTAATGAAAAGGAGGAATGCTGAGAACTTGGAAAGGTTATTCTAGATATCAATACTGCGGTCTCAGCTCATTGGAAATTTAAAAGTGCACAGCGTGCGCTATAGTCAAGGCATAATGCGCGAGAGTGATACTTCACGAATGCGATCGCGCATATTGAATAACGCATTATACACGTTCAGTAACGCCAAGACGCTTATGTCGTGTAATGCCAACCACTCGCTGTATTAGCGACGATCGGCGGCATTATTTCGCTGATGTTATCCGAATGCTATTTCGGTATTTGCTAATACACTGCCCATTTTTTATTTTTAATATTTAACGTGACAGGTAACGCGATTCTACAACATCGTTTAGCTTACTTGAAGGGCGTGATATTATACATAACAAATCACCATGCTCAATTAGCTAATTTAGCAACGTTTCAGCAATTAACTGCTCCATTATTCACTTTGTGATGCGAGTTACAAATTCCGGAATTGAAACTGGGCCGTAATGAAGTTATATGTCCATGTAGCAGATTTTTGACAACCGCGCCAGGTTATAAATAATGTCCTTAATCTGTGTTACAAAAAACATTGGCGTTCCACTCAGTTTTGTCCCCGCGTCGCGTGATGGATGCCTTTGGGAAAAACGTTACCTGGCAGAATGTAAAATCGAGCTACCGGTGTACATTAAACAACTGCAGATTGCCTAAGTGGCACTGTGCGTGGGGGTCTTTAATTGTGAGTGGATGATAAAAACTTCCAGAGCCAACTCACGCGAAGTATGGAATTGGTTTTTCAAGGACCACCGCATAGGAATACACGTAGGAATACAATGGTGGTCTGACGTCATAAGGGTGCGCTTTCGTTTACGGCGAACAGCTGTTAATTCCGCATTGGGAACGAACCATGTTAGCCGCGCTGGACGTTTGAAAAAAAAAAAAAACTTGCTGTTGAAATGTTCTGCACCATGAAACGTCACGTGACGAGGAACAAGCCGCTTTAGAGTACGCCACCATATAGCACTACCTCCGCGCGTCGCTTCACAACGACGCGTATGTGGCGAAGGAAAATGCTACAATGAAAAGCATACATAGCATCCCTGACTAACACAAAGAGGCTAATGACTATTTGTCACCGCGCCGTTTCAAAGGCGATGCCAGTAAATAATCTTAATCAGCAGCAGCAGCGGTAGGAAAGCCAAGCGTTACGCTTGTCAAGGTGACAGTGACAGAACTTTATTAGAGTGTCCTGAGGAACTTGATTGGGGGGCACCGAAGGCTCCCCAATCAAGTTGGTGGCTCCACCCACGACGGGACAGGGAGGTGGTGAGTCTCCGCGACGTCGCGGGCCCTCTGGACGCCCTGTAGTTGGTTCGTGAAACCCGAGCTCTTCAGCAAGGCGTCCCACTTGGACTTGTATGGAAGGTCGGAGCCCGCATTGTACGGGCACAGCCAGAGCATGTGATCGAATGAGCAGCATGCGTGCCCGCATTTGGAGCACGACAGCGGGAAGTTCGGGTCTATCCAACTAAGCGCTCTGGGGGTGAGGTAGGACCTGGTCTGTAGGAGCCTGAAAATAACGGCCTGAGCTTGGTTAAGTTTCGGGCTGGGGGGAGGGAATTTCCTCCTGCTGTGTCTGTAATGCGACTTAATTTCGTGAAAGGTGGTAAGATGATCTTTGAAGGGGCAATCCTGTGGGAGAGCCGGACCGTTAGCTCGGGTGCAGTTCGTGAATTCACGCGCTAGGCAGTTGGCCCGCTCGTTAGGGTTGCAACCCGCTTGGTTGTTTAGATCGTTCACGTGGGCCGGGAACCACGCTATGGTATGGCCTCTAGTTTCTTTTCCCGTACTAATACGAAATGATCTGTTGATTATGCCAGCTGCGTGTTTAGAAACTAGAGCGGACGAGAAAGCCCTGAGCGCCGTGCGCGTGTCGGAGAAAATGGTCGTCGGGCCTTTTGCGGCTAGAAGAGCCAAGGCTATCGCGGTTTCCTCCGCCTCATTCGTGTGTTTAGTGTAGATTGACGCGGCGCTGATAAGTGTTCCGCACGCGTCAACGACGAAGATTGCAAACCTGTCTTCGCCGCCAAATATGGCGGCGTCGACGAAGAATGCATCTGCCGCGTAAGGATCCATTCGTCGAAGGATGGTTCTAGCCTGCGCTCTTCTGCGACCTTCGTTATACATTGGGCGGATGTTCCTCGGTACGGGCTCAACCTTTATACCTTCCCGGGCTAATTTAGACAGGGGGTGTCTGTCTAGCGGTGCCTGTATAGGGAGTAGATCAGCTTCATCAAGAATCCTAATTCCCAGCTTAGTTGACGAAAGCCTGGAGGTGTGTAATAAACTGTGCTTCAATCAATTCGTCTGTGGTATTGTGAATTCCGAGTTCAAGTAGTTTTACCGTGCTAGCGGATTGTGGAATACCGAGTGTTCTTTTGACGCCGGATCTGATGAGCGTGTCGAGTTTCTTCTTTTCAATCTTGCTCCATTTGAGGTACGGTGCCGTGTAAGTAATATGACTGATGAAGAAGGCTTGGAAGATCCTGAGTAGGTTGTCCTCCATGAGTCCCCCCCTTTTGCTTACGATTCTAGTTATGAGTCTTAGTATATTTTTCGCCTACGCACCCAGCTTGTTTAGAGCTTCTGTATTAGCCTTTGGCGTTGATTAAAAGTCCTAAAATTTTGATGGAGTTCACCCTCGGAATGGCGTGTCCTTCTCGTGTCGTAATTTCGAAAGGCAGCGTTTCCAGAGGCTCGAGGTTCCTAACGCCCTGCCTCGACTGTCTGTAGAGGAGGAGTTCGGATTTGGTCGGTGAAAGCTTGAGACCTGTGCATGTAAGAAATTCTTCCGTTACATCTATGGCCGCCTGGAGAGATTGCTCTAGATTGCATAGATTGCGTGGCCCATTTTTGCGAGCGCGGGCAGCCTTTCGGAGAGTTTATGCAAGGCGATATTAAATAGTAGCGGGGACAGGACCAAGCCCTGAGGGGTTCCGCAGTTGCCCAGTTCGTAAGGACCGCTCAAGATCGTGCCCAGTCGAAGGAACGCTTGTCAAGGTCTCTCGATTAATTCCGCCACACTTTGTACCCGGGGCTTCTATATACAGTAGAAGACATTGCCGACACAGCACTAAAACTATTTAGGCAAATTTTTTCTCACGCCGGAGAAGGCCTCGTAAACACCGAACCATAAATAAATACCCGCACAATACCAAAAGCATAACTGTTCATGTGCCAGCACCGCACGCGTAATGCGGAGGATGCGGCTTCGGCTCCCAGCGGCGGCTAGTTATGTTTTCGTCCACATACATTGCCCACACTTCCTTATTAACTCCAAACTTCAATTGAAAAGAACACGTAATAACCGTTTGTTTTGCTTGACTTCATTGTCGGTTGGCTTCATCTGGTAGTAAGTAAGAAAAAAAAATCTGAGCCCTTTATTATTCGCACTCTCTGCAACTGCGGCATGTCAATTGTTCGCTGTCTGTGATGTTTGTATACCTGCTGGAAGACAGCCTGTTTTCACTACGTTTCGTTGCTTGATATTTTGACAGCAGGCATTCTACAAGGGCCTGCATACCGAGCTCATACAGAGTCAGCCCCCCGCTGGCGCGAACAGGAAGAATGAAGCGTGACTGCATAACTTTTTTTTACCGCATCAAGTTTGTTCGTCCTCCTCTCCCCGAGAACACCTGCCCTGGTCGACTTTCTTGGTGCCAGACTCTCCGGTGTGCCTTGATTAGACTGCGCGATCGGCCTTTTATCGGAGCAAAGGTGCTGGAAGCCTTACCATTCATATCTCGCCTTTAATCAGCCGAGAAAGCCACCCGAACTCTTCTGCACTACAAGAAGGCGACAGACTTGAGTGCCTCACTGTGGATGCGCTGCACTTGGCTTAGTGAACGCAAACGTGGGATCTAGACTCATGTCTTCTCTCTCTCTTTTTCTTCCTTTCACTCCCCCATTCATCTTCCCTCGTGTAAGGTGGGAAACTGGACAAACTGTACTTAACCTTCCTTCCTCCCCCCCTCCCCCACTTTGTCTTTCCTTCCTCTCGATGCCAATCGCATTCACTCAAATAGGCTTAACCAGCTGCTGAGTGTGCTGCTACTCCAAGCACGACCTCTGCGTCTGACCACTGCCTTAAAGGTCACGTGAACTAAGACGTTTATAAATGTATCTTCTTCACCCTCACTTTACAAACGTCCCGACTTCAACCGGTCGTCGTCCTTTTCATGCTGCTCATTACGAACAACTGATCAGCAGCTGGGCAGAATTAATAGAAAAGGGAAGGGCGACAATGGAAGAAAGTCTAATTAACAACTCTACTTAGAGACCAGCAAATGTTATCGAAAAGAACTGAACAGACTGCATGGCTGTGGCGTTAAGTGCATTCCCCTAGCAGGCGAATTAAGCACCACTTTCCTCTTCCGTCAAGTTCCCCGAAGCTCCCTTGAGTTATAGACTAATATGCTTTTTATTCGACCCATCGCAATATACATCACACTTATCAAAAACGAAGGAAAGGAAATGCAGGAGAGGCATTAAATCCGGTGGCCTGTGATGGATAGCGTTGGTGAGATTCCCCGGGATATTTTGTTTCATTACCGCGGAATCTTCAGCGTGATCGCCCCCGCTGGGATGCGACCGTGACGGCTGGGAATCGAACTCACGGCCTTGCGCTCAGGAGCAGAACACCGTAGGCGCTGATTCTAGCAACAGCAACATATCAGGCATGCATCTACCGAAGCCCGTCATCAGGTTACCAGTGCATCACCACAATTCAAGACTTCATGCAATATCACGTACGCAGCTCTCGTGTCCTGCTAATGGGAGACTTTAACATTCCAGACATTGATTGGACTACACTTAACCACACATCGGTTGCCGCGGACGCACTGATAGACCTAATGTTGAACTTTAACCTTTATCAAATTGTATCATCTCCAACGCGCACGCATAATACAACTAAAAATATACTTGGCTTGATACTTATTAGTCAGCACTTTCCAATAGACCAGGTTCAAACTGATGTAGTTGAGGGCATATCTGACCATAGCATACCTATCTGCTTGCTGCCGCTCGGCTTTGGCTTTGCAGATCAACAGTGTGTGTAATCGATTTTAAAAGGGCAGACGATAGCAGTGTGCCAACCTATCTCCCACATGAGTTTGAATTTTTTTCACAGCTAGCTTCCGACTCAGCCAGTGATACTAATCTACTTTGGCTCAGGTTCAAATCTGCTGTTCTCCACTGTATTACTAACTTCATACCAACGAAACTGATAAAATCAACAGTGAACAATCCTTGGATAACACGTGAAGTGATTCAGGCAAAGCGAAGAGTAAAAAGACTGCGCAGGGTGGTGAAAAACACAAACTGTGAGCCTTTCATTCGGCACAAACTACACTGCGCCAAAGCAGAGTTCAGACAGAAAGCAAGAAATGCCAAACAATACTACTTCAGCGTCACCCTTCCTAGTTATATTAAAAGCAATCCTAACAGGTTTTGGAGACACCTTCCCACTAATAATTCCACGGCGTCGCACACGGGTCCCGAGGAAAGAGAGGAAAAAGCTAATGCTTACAACATTTTTTTCCGCTCAGTTTTCACCACAGATAACGGTGTCATCCCTCCCATTTTATCCTTTGGTCCATCAAGCATCGATTGCCTTGAAGTCACAGATGCAGGAATACTCAACCTACTACTTAACTTCGATCTTAAAAAAATCCAGCGGCCCAGACGATATTCCAAACGAGTTCCTTAGAAAATACGCGGAATGGTGTAGTAAGTATCTTGGGATAATTTTCCGCAAATCACTTACTTTGTCTCAACTACCAGGCGACTGGAAAATTGCAAAAATAATACCCATTCACAAATCTGGAGATAAGTCTTCAGTACAAAATTACCGTCCGATATCTCTTACTAGCACTTCGTGTAAGTTATTCGAACACATCATCTTAAAGCACATAACCGTTTTATTTGAGAAACTAAATTTCTTGTCCCCTAATCAACATGGATTTCGTAGAGGTTTGTCCTCTATTACCCAGCTAACCAAGGTAGTTCATGACCTCGCACTTAACATCAATAATCGCGGCCAAATGGACATTATTTTACTTGATTTATCGAAGGCCTTTGATTGCGTATGTCACAGTAAACTAATCGCAAAACTAAGAAGTGTAATAGGAGAGGGATCCGTTATTTCATGGATAAATGATTTCTTAACAAACCACTCAAAGTTCGTGTTTTTCGAAGGTGTTAAATCAGAAACAGTTCCTGTAACTACAGGAGTTCCTCAAGGTTCCGTCCTGGTACCACTGTTACTTTTAATCTTTATAAATGATATTACAGAAAACATTGACTGTAGTATCAAGCTCTTCTCCGGCTCTTCTGCGGCTCTCCGCACGTTCTTTCTTTCTTTTGTATCTTTCAGCCTGCACTGACTACGCTGCACAGTGGAGGGTAGAAATTTGGATGTTTCGCCTAACGTCCCCACCTCTCGTATCTTATTTATCTCTGTGTCGCTTGTTACGGCACTAGGACAGCCTGGTCGCTCAGTGTGAATGCGGATACAGAGAGCGTGTTGAGCGCCACATGTGCTCGTAGAATTAACGCAGAGTGACGTGTGTTCGCGGGCGACGCAAAGTAGTCGGGAAATGACCTGCTGGAGTGACGCCTTCGTGCGCCGTCGACAGAGCACAAGAAGAGATGGGAAACGAATCAGCCGCGGCGGCCGACGGTGCACACTACGCGGTGCCCCGGCGGGTGTCGCAGAAGCCCCTCGTGAAGCAGCCGAGATTTCCGTCGGCGTTGTGGGAATTATGGGCATGGTCGACTGGGTCGGACCATGTCCAGAATAGGAGGACAATAACTCTTTCTTCATTCGAAGTCACTAATTAGCCTGCGCGGGACAGTGCTAGTTATATTTAGTAGGATGTAACGGGGAAATAATCAATATGACTTACGGTAGAACGTAATGGCAGCTGCTCAAGCGTATTGACGGTTAAAATGAGCGAGAGAACACTTTCCTGTTTCTTGCACTGGGAGGCACAGCTCGCCCGCTCCGACCTGGCAGGACAAAAGTCCTTAATTAGCCAGGTCAGGCAGGCGGCAGAGGCCAGTGGGGCCCTGGACTGAGAGGCTCGACCACCCCTCCTTAAAATATTTTCCATTGCAATAACGTTTCTATTATTTCTTTGAAACTTGACACGAGGGCTAACATCAACTTGCAAAGCTTTTCGGTTCGTAAATGCTATGTATACTGATTGGCCAGAGGTCTCCCTGTTATCTTGTTCGCTGTAACGATTGGCCGGTGCCCGTTCTCGGTATTCACTCTTGCATGTGCGAAAAAACACGTTGCGAATGCAGACTATTTTGCTTCGCTCCGGCGAGAAATTGTCCTCTACCTCTGTTCACGATCAGCCAAAAGAAGATCAAGATTTTAATGTGTTGGTGCTTCCATCCTGGTCCTTTTGTTACAGCCTAATCGAACATCGATTTCTTCCTTTCTTTCTTTATTCTTTCTTTCTTTCTTTCTTTCTTGTTATCACTGTCGTTGCTTTGGTTGTTTCTTTTTGAGTCGTGTGCCTGGAGCTGCTAGACGTGCTTGGCATGAGATCGCAGTTCTAGTTTTTCCTGCGGCGTGAATATTTACACACGAGTGTCCCCCAGAAACGTGATGTGGGGTTCGTTCTGCGCAACGCTTCCCATGAACCATGTTGCATGACCGTGTTGTGTACTGTGTCCATTTTCTTTTTTATCGATCGATAAAGGTAAACGAGGCCACTCTCGTTGAAAAAGGACTTGCGGAGAAACAAATTCAATGGCTGTATGCTAGGTTTGTCGCTGCCTTCATGTGCGAGGCGATAGGCACGAAATCCTTGCCGAAGTGCTTGAGGAAACTGCTTTATTTTGCGTGGGTTATTTTCTGCTGGGTGTTACAACTCACGCACCTGTAGATGCGTATGGATAAGAAACGCGAGGTATGTTAAGGGAATACTCACAGAAAGCACTGAAAGACTGTACAAAAATAGACAAGATGTACGTAGATAAAGAATACTTATTTGGAAAAGACATATATACTGATTTAATATGCACAAATAATCAAATTACAGTAGGCAGGCGTTGTGCCGCTTCCTGTGGCAGTTGACAGCCTGCTCCTCGCTTTCCCTTTCCTGTTAAATGTATATATGTGTCCAAAACAAATAATAATAATAATAATAATAATAATAATATCTTTATTGCCATAACACATATACAGCATTATAATCAGGCCTGTCTAAGCCTACAAGGGCTTGTGGGACATGGCCCTGCAGAAGTGGCAAGGCAATACATTGAAAATAGGAAAACAATCACATATCAAAGAAAATAATGACGCTGTTACATAAAGCGCGCGACATTAGATTTGGCTGCGCAAATTTATTTCAGTAGTACCTAGAGTTCAAGCTTACATAAAACGAACAAAACATACAACACAAAATGCAAGAATTCAAATCTTTGAAACAATGTCCTCATAAATGTTACCTGAGATGAGAAGGCCAAGCAATGTGAATATGTAACATGTTTAGCCTACAGAGCACGTATCGTCTTTTTCAGTGATATTTTCGAAGTTGCTGTGAAAATGCCCTCTGGCAGGTTGTTAAACAGATTAGGAACGTACACACATCGCCGAGCCTCACCGTATCTCGTTGCAGATCGAGGCACAGTGAAACGCAAGCCCGAACGGAGCATGCGCACAGGTTTATGCTCAACTTTGAAATCTGAGTTCCAAAAATGACGTAATACCACTGTTTCAACAAACAATGAGCGGAACGAAGGAAAACCTACGGCGGTAAATATGTTTCGAGAAGAAAGCAGAGGCGAATTATACGCTACACTCTGGAGCATGTTTTTTAAAAGAGTGTCCACCCGGCTCTCCCAACGCGCAGAACAGAAGGCGAAAATTGTGATGCCATACCTTAATATTCCGTACGCAAGAGCGTTCACAATTGTTTTTTTGACTGAAAAAGGAACTATACTTTTACAGTGATAGAGTACCTAGGCAACGCTTCGGAGTTTACTGCATAAATACGCTAAATGCGATTCCCACGACAGGTTTGAGTAAAAAAATACGCCCATGTATTTTATAGACTGCACATATTCGACTGGAGTACAGCTACAATGCGAACATGACTCATTATGCAAAAAGATATGTTCATCTATCAACGTCATCTTTAAGGGATTTCTGAAGCAAATCAACTTTGTTTTGGAATTGTTGATTACGAGAACATTTTTAAAAAACCAATCAATTACGTTATAGACATCTTTTTGTAACATATTGATTGCTGATTTGTAGCATAAATGCTTTGCTAGCAGAACGGTATCATCGGCGTATTGAAAAATTGTGCATTTTGAAACAGTGGACGCAAGGTCATTCATGAAAATATTAAAGAGTAGCGGGGCTATGATGGACCCTTGAGGGACTCCAGCTTTAATAGGCAAAAAAAGAGCTAGAGTGATTGCCTAATACTACTGTTTGCGATCTGTTCGATAGATAATTTTTCAGGACGTCATGAAATGGCCCCCGGAAGCCCAATAAATGTAATTTTTTCAACAAAATGTCGTGGTTAACTGTTTCAAAGGCTTTACTAATATCTAGGAATAATGCAATGCTAAACAAATTTTGGTCGAAAGTGGAAAAAATTTCATCCGAAAAGGATTCTAAAAGTAAAGTAGTACCTTTACCAGAGACAAAACCAAACTGATGAGGGGACATTATCGAGAACTTATTAATGAAGGTAAGCATTATTTCCAAAAGAAACTTTTCTAACACTTGGGACAGTATAGGCAAAATGGATATGGGTCTATAGTTTTCAATTACATCCTTTTTTCCTCCTTTGTGAAGTGGCTTGACTAAAGCAGTTTTGAGTCTTTCAGGGATAGAAGAATCGTCCAGAAACCCGTTGAGCATAAAAAGAAGAATGCCCGACAGGGTTTCAAAGTTTCTTTGGAGCATGCGCGCTGAAAGGCCATCAAGACCCGGTGGTTTGTTCTGTCTGAAGCTGAAAATAATCCTACGTAAATCAAGTTCCGACAACTTCGGCAGGAAGGCTGAGGCAGATATAGATTTATGAAGCGTGCAGTCCAGAGCATGCCCTTGACTAGCTCCGTCAGACGAACGAGCAAAATGACGGTTAAATAGATTAGCCGTTGTTGCGGGGTCGTTCGAAAAGGAATGAATGGCAGATCTCGAGTCTGCTTTTCCTCGAAGGTGATTTATTAAAGACCAAGTCTTTGCTGGGTTTTTCAAGGCTAGGTTAAATTGATGTAAAAAATACAGCCGTTTTGCTGATCTAATGAGGGCAACTACCGTGTTTCTAGCTGCTGTGTACTCAGTGCGAAGTGTTACATTTTGGGGGGAACGTTTCGAACGTTTCCACAAGACATCTCTTTCCGCTATAGCACGAATTACGTTAGCATTTATCCAGTTATGATTTTCTCGGCGTTTTCTTGTTACAGATTTTTTTGCCAAATTTTCAAAAGTTTGTATTTGTTCACAAAAGCAGTCGTAGACATGTGCAGCCTTTCTGTTCATTAATGTAGACCAATCAAATGCCCTGATTAGGTCATCGAGCTTACGCTGGTCTACTATAGAAATCTGAACGCTGCTAGACGAGTCCTCTGCGCAAGCGCGTGTTGTTAATGGGGTTGACGACACAAAGCGACAAGCCACAAAATAATGATCTGCCAAACGCTGTTTTATGACACATGAATCTAAAGAATAATTTGAAGTACGAACCAAAATATGATCTATGCATGAACTGACTACATGCCCATTTACCAGGTCTTCTCAGGTTGAAATGTTTATCGTATTTTCAATCCCGTGGGAAGCTAAAAGGGATAAGTAGTCGGATACCGCACCCTTTGTGTGACAAAGAGCGTTTATGTTGAAGTCTCCAACTAGGCATATTTCATCCACCGGGTTGAATCGTTGTAAGAAGGCTTCCAATTCTATTAAAAAGCGACTGACACTATTTGATTGAGGACGATGAAACGCGAATACAGATAGCGGGAACTGCCCCTGAGCCACTTTGATAGCAAGACATTCCGCAAAAGTGAATGAAACATCGATGTCTGACCCGTCATACACGTTTTTGACGAAAATAGCAATCCCTCCTCTTCGCCGATGTGATCGTGTCACAAAGTGCGGTTGATAACCGTGTAGAACAAACGTAATAATAATAATAATATTTGGGGTTTTACGTGCCAAAACCACTTTCTGATTATGAGGCACGCCGTAGTGGAGGACTCCGGAAATTTTGACCACCTGGGGTTCTTTAACGTGCGCCTAAATCTAAGCACACGGGTGTTTTCGCATTTCGCCCCCATCGAAATGCGGCCGCCGTGGCCGGGATTCGATCCCGCGACCTCGTGCTCAGCAGCCCAACACCATAGCCACTGAGCAACCACGGCGGGTATAGAACAAACGTATCCAGGCCTGTATCTGCGACGTTAATTTCTGTTATAACAAGCAAATCCACAAAACTAACTGTTGAAGTGACAATCATTTTAAATTCGTCCCAGTATTTCCGTAAGCTTCTAATGTTAAGATTAATAATTATGAAGTCACCTTTCGACTTGTGACTGCAGCTGTCACAGAAAGACTGAAAATCGGGAAACTCTTGGCAGGTGCTTGCCAATATGTTAGACAATCTTTTCAACGTCTGCTAGCATGTTGATTCGAATCAGAGTCGAGGATTCATCTTTCTTTGCAATAATTTTTCCGGCTTTGACCCAAATGAATTTGTATCCCTTTTCTTTGGCTACTGTCCTTACTCGCCAAAACAATTCTCGATTTTGCTTGGTTAGATTTTCATTGAAAAATAGTTTTGGCAACTTATGAAAGTGATGGAGCTCCCGCAACTTGCCACGAACCTGGAACCATCTTTCCTTAGCTGTAACAGATGTGAAGCGCACCAGGACTGTGGGAATAGAATCGCGTTTTCCTTGTAAGCGATGAACAGCCACCACATCTGATAGGGTGAAATCCGCTAATTCCAGTTTATCAGCGAGCTGCCCCAACGTCTGCTTCAAGTCTTCGTGATCTTCTTGAGGAAGGCCGTGAATTTCCAGATTAGCATTGCGGCTGTATTGCTCACTGTCATTTTGAACACCGTGCAGACGCTGAAGCTGCTCTGCCTGCATTTGCACTGTAGAAGATAGAGCGGCAGTCTCAGATTCGTACTTTGCATTTTGAGTCCTGAATTCGTTTAGCTGAGTGATAACCGAGTCATACTTATTCGACATAAATACCACCGCTTCCTCCAGATGGTCAACGGACTGAGTTAATTTCGAAAAATCTTCTTTGAGGCCTAGAAGTGTGTCCACTTTTTGAGTCAGGAATGGTAAGAAGAGAAGACTCTCTTTTATGTCCTTGAGCTCAGCCGCCAGTGACCCATTCGGGATCGCGTTATCGACTACATGAGAAATGTCAGACTGTGACGTGGAACCAGCCCGGCTCTTTGTAATTCTACAGGTTTTGCAAATCCAAACTTCTCTTTTAGACAAACCCATTGTGGTGAACGTATTTTGGGCAATACCAGAGCAAGATTGGCCTAAGTGATAGGAATGGTTACAGCTTGAACACTTCATTAACTTTCCGTCAGTGGGAAGCTGTTTGTGACACACAATGCAATTTTCATTATCGCCCGACATGCTGATTTCACGAGGTAGCAACTCAATTGCAATCAACAACCAAAAATTGCAGTCGGCGGCGATACAACCAACAAAAAAAAGTAATAGTGTCGCAACACTCTACCTGTTAAAAACGAGGTATCAGCCTTGGCCGAGGGTATCGCCGCCAACTGCAAGGAATCGTGGGCGTCCGGCCAAAATATATAGGTGCCCCTCTGCCAGAGTTTCCAGGTGAGTAGACGATTGTCGCTGAATCTAGAGACTAGCAACCCAGTCCTGGTGTAGCAAAATGATGGACCGGTCCTGCGACGCTTGACGAGAATCCCGGAATTCAGGAGTAGCAGCGGGGGCGGTGGCTTGAAGAATCGGCAAACCAGTTGCAGTGCAGTCCCAACACGTTCCCGCGGCGCATCTGTAATCTGTTAAAAACGAGGTATCAGCCTTGGCCGAGGGTAGCGCCGCCAACTGCAATAATAATAATAATAATAATAATAATAATAATAATAATAATAATAATAATAATAATAATAATAATAATAATAATAATAATAATAATAATAATAATAATAATAATAATAATAATAATAATAATAATAATTATTATTATTATTATTATTATTATTATTGCTGCAAAATATACAAAACAACACAAGCAGGCCGGTCTAAGCCTCAGTTGGCTTGTAGGACCGTGCCAATGAATATGATAGACAAGGCAAAAAATATACATAAATTGATGAGACATGAAGAAAAACAAATAGAACGAATGGTAAAAATTGAAAAGAACAAGATAACATTTGGTTATCTACATATAACAAAAGTTGAAGAGGTAAATATTGCGATGCAAAAAAAATGTACAAAAGGTTAATTTTAGAGTAGCTGCTTTAAGAAGTGTTTGAGCGTGCTTTTTGATGTCGCGTTAAAAATTTCTTCTGGTAATTTGTTAAATATGTCAGGCACATAAGCACAGCGTCTGGCCGCGCCATACCTTGTGGCTGAACGAGGAACTACATAACGGAGATGTTTTCTAAGCTCTCTTGCAGCGGCACTTTTTTGTTTGGAAGAGGAATTCCATAAATGTTTAACGACAACTGTTTCTATAAGTAATGAATGGAAGTTCGGTAGACCAAGTTCACGGAAGATATTTGCAGATGTTACTATTGGGGAATTGTATGCAACATTTTTAAGAATGTTTTTTTATAATCCGGTCTACTCTGGGGGGGGGGGGGCACCTCCAACGATCCGAACAAAAGCCAAAGACTGTAATGCCGTACCTCAACACACTGTAACCTAGTGCATGTGCTATAATATTTTTTACAGACAAGGGTGCAATACTTTTGATATTAAACAACAGCCACGCCACTGACCTCAGTTTAGAAAAAATAAGTGATCAGTGATGTTGCCACGATAAATTACTATCGAAATAGATTCCAAGATATTTCACACAATCCACGTATGGAATAGGCGCACATTTACAATGAACACAATCTGACTCATGCAAGTAGAGAGGCATGTTAATAAAAGTAGTCTTCAGGGGGGAGCGAAACAAACAAGTTTTGTTTTTTGGGCATTTACAACAATTCCATTATTAGAGATCCAAAGCATTGCCTTGTACACGTCATTTTGCAACATTTCAGTGGATGTTTTATAAGAAAGGTGTTTCGCTAATAATACAGTGTCGTCAGCATACTGGAATACTGAACATTTCGAGATTGCCAAAGGGATGTCGTTAACGAAGATATTAAATAACAATGGCGACAAAATGGACCCCTGGGGAACTCCAGCTTTTACCTACAGCTTAGAAAGAAACACGCCCTTATCATCGGTAGAGACCACCTGAAATCTGTTGCTCAAGTAATTTTCGAGAACTTTGTAAAAAGGCCCACGAAATAATAATAATAATAATAATAATAATAATAATAATAATAATAATAATAATAATAATAATAATAATAATAATAATAATAATAATCAAATTAAGCGCAGTGCGACATTAAATATAGGAAGTACCAGCCGGGACAAACCGTTTTGTCACCTGGTCGGAAGACAACATTTCCCAGATATTTTATCTATTTATTAATCAGACCAAGCCATGGCGCGATGACGCAAATGGGGCCTCTCCTACGAGTTGCGTGCGTTTCCAAAAATTTCGTGCGTTCTTTGGTCCTTGTGTCGCCTGAGGATTTGGCACTTATCGAAATCCGGGGTACAACTGCATGAGGCTGCGTGAACGGCTATGTTGCTCCGACGTCCTGTATCTAGGGACCACGCATATTCCTCAAGGCATTCGTGTAGGTGCCATGCCATTTTCATATATATATATATATATATATATATATATATATATATATATATATATATATATATATATATATATATATATATATATATATATATAGACGACTGCGCACATAATATCTGACTTATTGTCTAAAACGATGTGAACTGTCGTTTCTACTGTCACGTAAGACTCCTCGAAAGGATGAATAGGATGCAGTGACGTAAAATAGGCATGCGGAGATTGAGTTATAACCGGGGCAATTTTACCTTCAGTGCCCTCATTCATTTTTAAACATCATCATCTGTTCCAGCGAGAACTCGTCTCGCCGTGTCCCGTTCATTCCGGTCCCGTCCTCTCCTGCCCGGATTTGCCATTCTCAAGTACTCCGCGTGCGCCTGCATACTGGTGTAGAGAGATAGAGAGACAGAGGAAAGGGGAAAGGCATGGAGGTTAACCAGAGGGGAAGATCCGGTTTGCTACCCTACGCTGGGGAAAGAGGGGAGGGTGAGGTAAAGTGATAACAAACTAAAGATAAAGAAAGAAAGGAGCATAGACACGCAATCACAGTCGGTCACTGTCACCGCATACTGTCACCGCACACCAGAGTAACACTTGCAACACTATAAACATCTGTTCAGGCTACAGCCGCTTGTCCAATTCTGTTGCCCTTAAAAACTGCAACAGTGCTCTCGTCGCCCTCCGCTGCGATGGCTTGTGATGGCGGCATTTTAAAATAAGTTCCTCTGTTAGAAGTCTTCGGTCAAAGCGTGCTATCGCGATTGCGAGCGATCATCTCTGTAAATTATAGCGAGGACAGTCACAGAGAAGGTGCTGCAGAGTCTCCTCGTTACCACAGTAATCACACGAGGCGTCGTCGGCCCATCCGATTCGGAAAGCAAAAGACTTGGTGAACGCCACCCCTAGCCATATTCGACAAAGCAGGGTAGCTTCGCGGCGGCAGAGTCCAGCTGGAATGCAAAGGCGTAGAGAAGAGTCTAAGTTGTGCAGCCGGTTGTTGTGAAAACTTCCTGCGTTCCACAAGGAGAACGTGATATCACGGCTGAGCGTTTGAAGTTTTCTAGCAGAATCTGTCCTTGACAATGGTATCGGCTCCTCTTCGTCGCCCTGAAGAGCCGACCGAGCAGCGTTATCAGCGTGTTCGTTCCCTATGACGCCGCACTGACTTGGAAGCCACTGAAACGTCACCTGGTGTCCTTTCTCAGTCAAGGTCTGGATTAGTTCTCTAATCTCGAATACCAGTTGTTTGTGTGGTCCACGCCGCAGGGCTGATAGAAAAGACTGCAAGTGCTGCCTTCGAAATATTGACCATCTTCGAGGTTGTTCTTGGCTGACTAGACGAAGTGCAGCGCGAAGAGCTGCAAGTTCCGCAGCCATCGGTGTCCTTGGGGGACATGTCTTGAAACTGATGGTGGTGGCTTTCGCTGGGAAAACCACGGCTCCAGAGCAACACTGGAGAGTTGCTGATCCATCGGTATAAATATGTACGTGGTCGGCGTACCTCTATTGAATAGAATTTATTGATAGGAAAGACAGAGAGGTCGACCTGAGCTAGTGTGCTCTAGTCTGCTACTCTGCACTGGGGAAGAGGGAAGGGGAGTGAAAGTACTGGGATGGATGATGATGATAAGAGAAGTGGTGAGTGCTTATGTACATGACACAGTTGTCTCGCTAGAGCCGCTCGTCGAGCTTGGTGTCCTGCAGAAACTTCAACAATACTTTTGTTGCACGCATTGAAATTGCAGTGTCAGGCCGTGGGCCGAGGATAGCTTCCTCCGACAGTGGTTGCCTGCCAACGCTGGCTAGGAAACTGTCTAACGTCCTTCGCTCCAGCATATATGCTGGGCAGTCGCACAGTACGTGTTGCAGTGTTTCGAGCATCTGGCAGTGTTCACAATCAGGGCTGTTCGATTAACCATAAAGAGTACGTGGTAGAATCTTAGATTCAGTGATCAATTACCAAAGTTACGATGAGCTTCGTAGAGCGGGTGGTCGTCGCGGTAGCCAGTGAAGAGCCTTCTCGAAGTTCCTAACAGTCTCCATAGAAAACTCCAGTATCGCCTAAAGACTGCATCTGGAAATCCTGGCAAGCATTTACGGTATCGATCTCAGCTAATGACAACGTTCTAGATATACACCTAAGACAGCTTTTGTTCATATGCGAAGGTTTTCCTTTAGGCATTGCCAACAGGACAAAAACAAAACGGCAGCCAGATGCGTGGAGCCTTTCTCAGGCCTCGCAAGTGGCCCGCAAACGGGCGCCGTACAGTGAAGAGAGGCGACGAGGCCTTAACCAACGCGCCAGTCACGAAATACGTCTTACGTGTGCAACGTTTTTGAATCGGCGGCCCCTACTCTCAATGGCTTCTCGTTCGCATGAGATATTTGTGAGCGACTGGCCGCGCTCGCTGTCATTTTTGTTCACTCTCTCGATTGGGCGGCACCTCTTGTTGCCCTCTTATGCTGAGTCCTGTATTCAGGTGGACCCTGTATTCAGGAAATGCTTAGCATTGCAGTCGATTATGCTGATTTTTTTTGCTGCAGTTGTATTATTTTTACTCAGGGTGTTGCTGTGTTATACCATATTTGATTACGTACACTTGATTATGCTATTCACTCGCCAAGGTGTTGTATTTCGGGGAGGCGGGAGCAAGTCAAGCTATGTGTTCAGCTATTTCTCTCACATCTCCTCAGCTTTATGATAAATAATAAAGTAACTATTGCGGTATTATTATAGTTTTTCATTTTTAAATCGTTCAGCACCTACAAATTAGAAGTTAATTGGAAGTTACGTGCAGCACTTACTTCGGTCAATGTTACCATTAAACCATACAATGCAAAATATAACCGAGGCAACAAAACAGCGCGGCTATTGGAAGATACTGCACCGGAAATTCGCAAATGTGCCTGTTTATGAAGGTATAGCTGAAATAGAATTGTAACAACTTTCCCTGCCGTTGCGAACAGCTGTTTTAAATCAATTAGGTCACTGCGGCTGCATTTTATGAAGCTCATAGAACAGCTGGCTGTGTACTGAGCTATCAGTACAGTCAAGCATCAATAGTACACGATCAGCATGACGCCAGTGGGCCATACGATTCACCATTCTTTGGTGATGAACAGCTTTGTGAATTCGACGACTGCCCCTCCCCCTCTCTATCACAGAGTCAGGTACAGTGCAATTTTATGTAAATTGCTTCACCAGTCGCGTACAGGTCACAGCGGGTGCTTTTCAAATTGTCATACACACCACCACCACCACCACCACCACCACCACCACCACCACCACCACCACCACCACCACCACCACCACCACCACCATCATCATCATCATCATCATCATCATCAGCAGCAGCAGCAGCAGCAGCAGCAGCAGCAGCAGCAGCAGCAGCAGCAGCAGCAGCCTATTTTTTTTTAAATTTCACTGGGCAGTACAAAGGCCTCTCCCACATATCTCCAATTACCTCCGACTTGTGCTAGGTGATTCCAACTTGCGCCTGCAAGTCGTATACAGAAGCACGAAAAGCACACTTGCAACGTGCGTTTCGCGAGCATGTTGCGAGACGCGACCTATCGTCTTAAAAACATCAACGCGACACAACGCGACGCATCGCTTCCGCGATGCTTTGTCACGTAATCTTAAATGAAAAAAAAAAAAAGAAAAACTCGCTGCATTCTTTTTTTCTACCAATGCACTGCCGCGACGCAACAAGGAGGTGGGGATAGTTTCGGGGTCAGAGCACATAGCCCCCATGGTGCCATTTCACTTAGTGCGCGCGCAAGAATAAAGCGACGTCCAAACGTTCAGCTTGACGTCCTGGTTTCATCAAAGGCTTCTATGACGGGGCAACTTTTGTTTCCATTAGTGAGAGAAAAGGAAGAGACAAACAACACAGCGCCGCGGGCAGGTTGTCACTGGCGGAGCAGAGCGAGATGGTCGAGCGAGAGAGAGAATGCAGGGCAGGCATGGCGCGCGCGAGCGTGCCTCGCGCTCCAAGCACGTCCCCGCCGTACACACAGCGGCCGAAAGACAATGGGAGGCAAAAGAGGAGAGAGACAAAAGAAATGGCGGCCAGAAGGAACGCCGCGCGCAGCTTACGCACCAGGCCATGTGCAGTCCAGTATAAAGTCATCACCGTATAGCAGGCACGCGGTGGCACACTGCGGCGGCCAAGCTGGGCCACTGTGTCTTACGAGGAAGCCGAGACGATTTGCGTAAGGACGAGTCCGTCCCTCCGCCACGCGCTACCCGGTCCCAAGAGCGGGGGGGGGGGGGGGGGCGGATGCCATGTGGGTACTCTACGAGGACTCGCTGCGATTGTGGGCGTCAAAGGGCGACGCGATGTGCAGTACACTCCGCGCACGCGTATAAATGACCAAAGCGAGATAACTGTGGTCAGAGAACTATAAGCAGCGAGACAGTGCAGCAAATGCTGAGCCTTGATGACGTCCTGTGACGTGCACCGCCGCTGAATGACCACGGAAAGAATGTGGAAAGAGTGTAAATGAACGACGCTTTGGAAGCTCTTGATGTACGAGGTTTTGACGGTAAAGCCATTGAATCCGAGCTAGTAAAAGTATTTTGAATGCGTCTTTATATTCTCCCTACACCACATATAGAAACGACAACCGCTGACGCGTGTAGACTGACGCAGGATCACTAAGGAAAATTCACCACGGAGACCGTGCATCAATCAGATTCTTGATTTTTTTTTTTTCGATGGGTTCGGGCGACGTCATCGTATCGCCGTGATGCAGCTACAGCGTCTTCTAACTCTAAGAACGTGTCAAGAGCGTGTTCATCCATCATACCACTAATACATCGCTGCACTGATGAACTGGATGTACGCATGTGCTGCTGTAGATGGGCGTAAGCATACGGCGCCTCGAGGGCACCATACTGCTTATGTATTGGGCTCATTATCATGAATATATGTACATACGGTATCCCAACGTTCAACGAAGCTAATACTTGCACAAATACATTGTTCCGCGCTCTTCCAAAAAGAATGGCTCAGCGTTCTGTATACTAGAGAAGCACCTTTCAGAATGTTCAGAGCACTTGCACAATACTCAGAGTGAGTACAGAACGTAGGCAAGTTGGTACTGCAACAACAGTTACGGGCGCGTGACAGATGGACAAGACCAACGGGGCCGGGCCGAACGCGAGCCTGCAATGCACTACGTGCATACACGGCAAAAGCTCTCTCCTCGTCACCACTGCGACTTGGGCCTCCGCTAGGTGAGCCACGCGCTTCTGAATGGGAGATCGCCCCTTGGAGCACGGCGGCGAAGCGCAACCGACAGGAGGGCGCGAGTGAGGAGGAAGAAAAAGACGGGGAGGAGTGCGCGGCCCAGCCAAGGGGGAAGCGGCGCAGCTGACCCGTGCGATTTAAAGAGAAGCGGCGTCCGGAGAAGGGCTCCATTTGCTCTCCCGAGGCGGAGCGGTCCGCCGTAGCAGACAGTACCAGCGGCATACAGCGCGCACGGCGCTCGTTCCAAGTGCACCCATTATCAGCTGGTCGGCCTCGCGCCGCCGCCACCACCACCGCCGTGCGAGGTGTGCTCTCGGCTTTGCTGCGCGGACACCCAGCGGCTCCGTACCCTCCAAGTGCTGGACTTCGGTCGATAATCCGCGCGATCTTCCGGACTGTGCGACACGACTTGCAGCGAGTGCGGATCCTTCCACACAGCTGCAGGCGGTGCTCGTCCGAATCAACTCGCCTCTGAAGAACAAGGTGAGTGATTCTGTGAACTTCCAACTGCAGCCAGCCAGCTGACTCGGCGGTAGTTTGCAGCTTTTGTGGAAATAATAGCCATGGAATGCTGTGCCAAATGTCTCTGTCAACGAAGTACGGCGCTGGGCCGGAAACGCGTACGAAGTGTTCCAGCGGAAACTGCATCTTATGGAAATGTTTGTCCACAAGACGCAGTTTCTGTGCGCGGAAACCATGCGATGAAGTGCACATTCAGGACTCGTAGTGAAGAGACTGCCCTTTCGTTCCTTCTTTCTTTCTTCATCTTTGCCTCTCGAGAAAATCACCTTCAACTGCTGCTATCCTATCGCTTTCCTACAGCGAACGCGGCTGATGCGGGCGCCGAACCTATTAGTGACCCATCACCTGTCTATTAGTCGAAGGACGGGCTTTGCTCGACATAGAAATCAAGGTAGCGTCTTGCGAGATCTTGTTCGCCACTGCATGTCTCTTGGCCAGAGGCGTTCACAACACTGTCAGAGTATTAAGTTATTTGCTCGAACGCTGTCGAAACCAGAAGCTTCGCTGTATACTTTCTTTTTTTCCGGAAGCAGAGACAGAAACGGCCACAAAGTGCAACTAAATAAAATGTGCCCATTGGCTCGCGTCTCATCATACCACATCGTGAAAAAAAAAAATGAGTCGTACTGTTTCTAACACATTGTCTCCTTCTCACCGTCGTAAACACTTATTACCTTCTTCGGCAAATTTTCACGTGTTTTCTAAAAGCATGGAAAGGACAACATTTCTCTTCAAGTGTTTGATAACTTTCAAACGGGAAAAAGCTAAATGTACAGAAACGTGAGACTTGCTGTATTATATACACAAAGATATACAGCCATTGACACATATTAAAATTATCTACCGAGTATTTACGTGCGCATCGCAACCACAGGCAAGCTGTAAACATACGTCGCTATGCAATGTATGACTTCGGGACATTGCTCAGCGACTGTCTATTTCGTGTTCCAGTGTTTCAAAAAGCGAGGCCCTGTTTAGTATTTATTGTGGCCTTAAAGCAACAGAGACGTAAAATTTTGCATTCGCCCGCATTCGCAAAAAAAAAAAAGAAAGAAAGCTCTCACGCTAGAATTTTTCGTGAGAGCGAACTCCAGCCAGTCCTGATGCTGGACATATTATTAGTGAAGGCGACCGGCCAATGGCAAATAGCCCTTACGAACAAAAAGCTTTGGCAATTTACGCTCAGGATTCTTTCTTATTTTGTATTTCCTACAATGTGGTCTGGCTTTTTTTGAAGCCTTCCAACCAAGTGAATTCCATAGTATAGCCTGCAGTCCCGTTCGCCCTTGCTGCAAAGATGTTGCCCCGTAGTTAGACTTTTGTGATCTACTGGATCGACGCTGCGATTTAAAGGAGATCTCGCATTTGTCACCGCGCGGTCACTGCCATCCGTGTGCGAAATCGCCGGCTGATCAAAAGTAAAACTTACCGCGAAATATACGCAAACACCATTTCTGCGAGCTCTAAGGATTTGAATTTGCTGAAGCTCTTGACGAAGGCGTCGCTAAAGGGTGCGCACAATATTTCACGGGAAACTAAAATGGACCTCAGCAACTGCGCGCACACAGAGCGCGATACGTACCGCGAGGTCACTGTTTTCCTCGGGCCTCGTAACTGACTTGCCAACCGTCGACCACAGCTTCGTACACGCTCCTTAATTCATTACAAATGACAATGACGTAACTTTGATTCGCCTGTCTTCCAGGAATTAGAGCGAAACCGCTCAACAGGCGAAAGCTTGTCAACACCCACAATAAGAAGAAGGAAAAAAAAGCCCACCGGGCCCATAAAGCAGCGCTCACGTAAACGATTCTTATTCGTAGGGTCACCGACGAATGTTTGTTGCAAACGAAACTGGGCAGTGAAGGCAGACGGCTGATGACAAACACTTTCTGCGCATGGAAAGCATTGTGCTTGCATCCCCTGAAGCGTGCTAGAACTCTTCGTTGTGGTTCTTAGCGATGACTTCCTCTTAAAATTCTTCTTAGGTAAATAAAGAAGGAAAATAAGAACAAGCGATAGGGTTTACCCATTTCTGCGCAGTCGTAGCGCGTATGTACTTGTATCGGCGTTACAGTGTGCTGAACGGAATTATATTTGCGTTCACTTTTATTAGCAAGGCGTGCTCGGTGTCCTCAGTGGAGTTCACGATGTATTTGTTGCTTATTATCACGGCGGTTGCTTATTTGCTCAAGAAGTACTGATCACTTCACCTAAGTATGTGCCGCAGCATTGTTGGGCGCGTTGGTGTATAACAATGCACAAATTTCCTGTCTCTCGAAATCCATTTTTCCTTTACCTCCGTGCAGGGTACCAAACCAGATTTTCTTGTCTGGTTAACCTGCCCGCCTTTCCTCTGTTTCTCTCCTTTCTCCCACGAGTAGGCAAACTGATGAGGCCAAACGAACCAGTGTCTAGTTACGGCCAAATTACGCATCTTAAGCAAGCGCTTTTCTGTTCCTTTTTCTCTTGTCATGATTGTCGACAAGCAAAAATTACCAGATCAGCTTAAATTACTGAATTAATTTTACAGGTCGGTGGCCTGGTAAAGTTTTTTAGGCCACAGGTAGCCAGCCCGCCTAACCGATATTGTCGTCGTCATCACTGTTGCAAACAATTTTACCGTTTTTTCGACTGTGAATTAAACCATCACGAATCATTACGGGCGTACTACCGTGTTCTTGCCCATTATTAATGTCTTTCTCAAAATCGAGGTTTGCGTCAGATAACTCCGCCGACCTGCGTGACGCTGATACAAACTTGATTGAACAAGATATGGGAGTCTTTTTATCTTCTCACTCTTGGAAATCCAGAACGATTACACGCTCAGAAAAGCAAAAAAGTTGAACTAAATAAGTCAGGATCAAGAAGCAGAAATCCATCAGGTTCTCTCGTACGGTGCTGCCGTTTATATCAGTAATTGAGCCTTTACAAAGCAGCCATCAGCGCACAATTCACAAAAGGCATCGAGAAAAAAAAAAGTTGGTGCATTATTCTTGCGCGTATTTCATTTTGCCGAACTTGGCTGAATATGGCTATGCAGTTCGGCTGCTGAGCACGAGGTCGTAGGCTCGATTCCCGGCCACGGCGCCCGCATTCCGATAAGGTCGAAGCGCAGACTCGTCCGCTTTAGGTGCACATTGAATAAGCCGGCCAATGCAAGACCCCCTATAACGGTGTTTTGTCTATGTGGCTGCGCTAAACCCCACCGATCCTTATTGCCATTGCTCCCCGGTTTAAATCCGCCCTTGCCGTTAGCCTCCTTCGTATGTGTTCCGACGGGCTCTTTATATAGGTACCATACCTGAATTGATAATTGGCGGAGCAATCGCGGCCAGTATCTGCAAGGCTATGTCTGCCTGCAGCTAGCAACACTCCTGCTCCGCTTCTTGCTATACGTGAGGATTAACGCAAACAGAGAGAGAGAGAGAGAGAGAGAGCATTGAAACAAAGGAAAGGCAGGGAAGTTAACCAGAAGAAAAATCCGATTTGCTACCTCACACTGGGAGGAGGGGGACGTAGAAATACAGGAAGGAAGCAGAGAGAGAGAGAGAGTCAGAAACAGAGCACATGTACACAATCACCGCGGTTCAAAGCATAGGGCAACAGCTAACACTTGCCAGTCTAGAGTCGCCGCTTGTGCGATTTTTGTTGTCTATAAAGAACTGCAACAATAATTTCGTAGACCTCTGCTGCGACGGCTTGTGAGGACGTTATTCTAAAGTGATTTGTTCTGACAATTGTCTGTTGTCGGGACGACCGAGTACCAATTAATGGGGGAAGGAGACTACGGGTCTTGCATTACACCCAAAGAAGAACTAGCATGCAAAGTTTCCCTACACGTTCTTGTTGCATATATGGCCGCTGTTCCTTGCCAGTGCTACACTGACGTCGTCGCTAACTAAGGCGCGTTCGCAACTATTTTGATATGTTTCGCCAAAGTGCAGCTCACTCCCCCCCCCCCCCCCTCCCCCGTTCTTCTCTACTGCAGTAGCGCCGGTACCTGCTTATACTACAACGGTTGTCTCTTTAGAGGTCGTAAAAGTGAACGCAACAGAATAAATTCAAAAGCGAACAGAAAATAACTGACATGCGGAACGCCCGATCCGCGCATATTATAGAATTTCGACGTGTAATCGCTCTGTAGCCGGGTTCTAAGCACGAAACCGTCCCAAATGTAGGTTTTGAAGATGGAATGAAGCCGCGCCTACATATGCAGGCGACCCTAGCAGCACGATAACGCATTCGAGTCGTTTGCTAATTGTTCGCGTTTGTATTTAGGCTGACGGCACAGGTGTCCTTCTTTTCTCGTTTTCTTTTTTTTTTTTTGCCGCCCTTTCCTTCAGTTTCTGGCGAGATGTACTACGTCATGTATCAAAACACACACGCACACAAAGCTCGATAAAAACGAGGGAATATATTGCTACAACTGTATTACCGATCACTATGCAGAGCTGCGGAACTTTGACCGCCGGCGTTCTTTACCGTGCGCACAAAGCGCGCTATACGAGCATTCTCGCATTGCTCCCCCATCGAAATGGGGGCCGCCCCGGCCATGAATCGAACCCGTGAGCTCGTGCTCAGAAGAAGAACGTCATATAGCCACTGAGCCACCACAGAGCGTTCGACCCGATTTTTCGGTACATCAATCGCTAAATGTTCTTTTTCCGTTCGACCAATGAGACTGAGTGTGCGAGCATTATAGAAAAAAAAAAAAGCGAGAGGGATAGAGAGAAAAAGAGAAATGGTGCGGGAGAGTTTCGTAAGGCATGCCGTTTCGTTTTTATTACATTTATTTGTCATTTATACATAAATTCGTACAAAAACTATTGGGCCAGTAACCAAATGCTATAGTAGAGGCCCCTAGTGAATGTATGCAGATATAGTAGCAGCTACAAGAAATAAGTACACACCTGATGGCAAGTGAAACAACTAGTTTAAAATATTTAATTACACAAAATGAATATATGCACACATATTGTTACACGTGCGAGCATATTTAGAATATGTATTTACTAGCAGAGAACGTTCGACGGAAGAGAGCCCAGCCAGGCTGTGTCGACTTCTCGTCGTCTTCGGGACCGTCCTCGTTCTCCTCTTCGCCTCACCGTAACACGACTTCCGGCGGAAAAAAAAAAGAGCACTGTGCAGGTGCGTCACAGGGGACCGTCAGGAATAGCGTGGTAAAGTTTTAGCCGTGAGACGTGAACGACGTCAGGTGAAGTTATGTCAGATGAGATGGTGGAGTAGACGGGGACTACCTCATAGGTGAGATCGGTCACTTGACGCAGGACGCGATAAGGGCCTTTGTAGCAAGGAAGGAGTTTTTCCGAGAGCCCCTTTCGACGGGAAGGGGACTAAAGTCGCACGAGGGAGCCTAGTGAAATGTGTACGTCATGGTGCAGCTTATTTTAAACGCGCTTTTGATTTTCTTTGGATGCCAACAGACGAGTACGGGTAAGCTGCCTCGCGTGGTCAGCATGGACAGCGGCGTCGTGGGCGTACCCGCTGCTCCAGGCACTAGCAGAGGGAAGTGTAACGCCCAAGGGTAACGCAAGGTCGCGACCGAACAAGAGGTAAAACGGTGAATAACCGGCAATGGGAGCGATATGCGAAAGCACCCGTGTACTTAGATTTAGGTGCACGTTAAAGAACCCCAGGTGGTCAAAATTATTCCGGAGTCCCTCACTACGGTGTGCCTCATAATCAGATCGTGGTTTTGGCACATAAATTACCATCAATTTTTTAATAAACGGCAGTTTCGTTGCGCGAAGAACAGTAAGCGAACGTTACGCATAGGGCAGTGCAATGTCCCAGTCACTGTGGTCTAGCGAAATATACTCAGCATGTCAGTGATGGTCCGGTTCAAACGCTCAGTCAGGCCATTGGTCCGAGGATGGTACGAGGTAGAGAGCTTGTGCTTGGTAGAGCAGGATTGTAAGAGGTGAGCAATGATTTGGGAGAGAAAGTTATGCACCACGGTCCGTGAGTAGCTGTCGTGGGGCACCGTGCACTAAAATGATGTCGCGTAAGAGGAAATCTGCGACGACAGTTGCACAACTGGTCGGAAGCGCTCGGGTAATGGCGTCGCGCGTCGCGTAATCTGTAGTCACAGCTATACACCTGTTGCCGGACCTGCACGCTGGAGAAGGGCCGTGTTGTAATCGCACCGCTGGCACGAGTTGTTGGGAACTCGGCGCTGACGCCCGTTGTTGCACCTGGGTCGCAAGCCCCAAGGGTAGCGTTGGCCTGGCGGCCTGGGGTACAACTGGAAGCATCCGAAGGTCCCGGCAAAGCATGAGTCGACTGGTAACAACAAAACAACTTGTTTATTCTAACATCGCAAAGAGTTGGCGGTCAGGTTGACCGAAGTAGAGAGACGGGAGTGCACGTTACTCAACAAAAGAAATCGGAGCCTTCCTTGGCGTCCGGGGGCAGCTGCTTTTATACTCTCGCAGTTGAGGGCAAGAAGGAACCCCTCTATAGACGAGCACGTGACTGTGCCGCTCGGGCACAATGGGATAAGGTGGCGCAGCCGTCGTGCCGGCGCCGCTGGGGCACAATGGGAGGAGAAGGTGGCTCACACGTCGTGTCGGCGCCTGTCAGACCCCCTCGCTTCACAGTTGGGGGGGAGCTCCTCTCCCCGGCTGCCGCGCTTCGACAAGCGTGGGCACCAATATGCACATACACTCACACACGCACATGAAGACACGTGGCATTGGAACATGCCTGGACGCGCTTGGCAGGGAGGCGTAGCGGCGGCGCCGAACAGGCCAAAATGTCTGCCGCTTTGAACGAAGCCCCCGCGTCCGTTGCATCCGCGCCGGCTATACCGCGCGTCGTAGGCGAAACGTAACAACCGAGAAGATCTAAACTCACTCGAAATAATGGCTCAGTTGGGATGTCGAGGGTTTAAAGATACCCGTAAGGAAGTCTCGCTGGTTTTTTTCCATCGCTGACATTGCTCGCACGCAGCAAGGTATCGCCGTACACAGCGAGCAAAGCCGGGCCAGCAGAAGCGAAGGCGGACGCGGTCGTAGGTGCGAGTGACACCAGGATGACCTGCCATTGGCGCGTCATGAAGCTTATGGAGAACGTCTGCGCGAAGGTGGCGCAGGACGACACAGAGAAGAGAAGGACCATCGACGTGAAAATTATGACGGTACCAAATACCGACTGGAGGGCGAACCACCGCATGGACGGTTCAGTAGGCGCAGATTCAACTCGCTCAATGAGGGTCTGCAAGACGGCCTTACGGCGTTGCTCTTTGGCCTTGTCCATACTTTGGGAGACGGAGAGAACGCATGGCGGAAGCGTCCGTGTCGTCGACGTCGGGCGTGTCTACGAGGTAACGGGACAAGCAGTCGGCGTTTGCGTGCTGGCGCCAAGATTTGTAGACCACTGTATAGCAATATTCCTACTGCCGCAAAGCCCATCGGGCAAGCCTCCCTGGGGGGTCTTTTAAGGCCAAAAGAGAGTGTGATGGTAAGTGGCAATACAAAAGGACCAGCCCTGTAGGTAGGGACGGAATTTCACAACCGCCCAGACAACAGCCAGACACTGTCTCTCGGAGTAGTTTCCATCCAAAGGTGACAAAAGGCGGCTGGCGTACGCAATAACACGGTCATGTCCACGCTACAGCGGGTTTTTCACGAGTGCTGCTCTATTACTTTGTGAAAATAACATCCTTGTTGTAACGAACTTGCTCAACTATCATCTAATAATTATGTTTTATAAGTTACTTACTAAACAGCTTTCATACGAATTCATTGATTCCAGGTACCTCATCAATAATAATAATACCAGGTTTGCACGTAACTCCAATTTTCTACTGCCTATGGTTCATTGTAACTATGAAAAAATGACATCATCATTAGCTGCAATAAAACTATGAAATGGCTTACCCAACACTATTAAATTTTCAACCTTTCATGCATTTAGTCATGCCCTTAAGCTTTCTTACATGTATAACTAAGTTTACATCATTCATTACACTACA
Organism: Dermacentor variabilis; assembly: GCF_050947875.1. Lineage (NCBI taxonomy): Eukaryota > Metazoa > Arthropoda > Arachnida > Ixodida > Ixodidae > Dermacentor > Dermacentor variabilis. The sequence continues at coordinate 127,101,541 of NC_134568.1, read as the reverse complement.
TTTGTCATTTGTATGTTTTGGCAGTTTCTTTATTCACTATATACTTGCATACTGACAATTGTGTTCGTTTATTTAATTTTTCCATGTTGTATTTTTCGCGATTGTGTTTCTTTCTTTTACTTAGCTTGCGCATCTTCATACGTCCCTCCATTGGTATTATTAACCGAGGGTCCCATTTCAGTCTTTGATTTTGGGACCCTCGTCTGTATATTGTCTCTTACCCATTCAATGTATTTAAATAATAACAAACTGAAACTGAGACTGAAACTGAAGTGCCGATCCCATGGCCACTTGCATCGGTGCTCAACTGTCTAGGGGCTGAAGCATCTAAGTGGCCGAGGATAGGCGGGGTGGTGAGCAAGGCCGTTAGAAGAGAGGAGGCTGCAGCTTGGGAGGGTCCCCATGCAAAAGGCACACCTTTTTTGAGCAGGTCTGTGAGTGGCCGTGCTATGCTGGCAAAATCTTTAACAAAGCGGCGGAAGTAAAAGCAAAGTCTGAAGACACCGTCTGAAGACGTCTGAAGATAAGTCTGATACGTCTTCAGACGTCTGGATACGTCTGAAGATACGTCTGAGGATACGTCTGAAGACACCCGGAAATTGTTGATATCTTCGACTTTCTCGAGTACACCCGGGGGAGGGGGGGAGGGGGGGGGGGTGACAGAAGACCTATGGGCCCCGGGTGCCAGACGACCTAGCTACGCCACTGGAGCCCAGCCAGGCTGTGTCTACTTTTCGTCGTCTTCGGGACCGTCCTCGTTCTCCTCTTCGCCTCACCGTAACAACATTATACATGTATGCAAACATAGATACATAAACATTTTCTTAATGCGACAGTAATACACAAATGTTAAAACAAATACAAGTTACTACTATAACAAATTGCGGTTTTCTAGTTGTGTTAGATGGATCTTGGCGTCAAAATTAGATCTGTATTCTTTTTTCCCTCTTATGCTTTCAATGATGTAAATGCCATTGCTAAGTACGGAGTACAGCGTTAAGAAACGCACTCCCTCGATTTTCTTTTTGCCCGCTTTTCGGGGCAGTTTCGACTTCTCAAAAACAGGCTCTCAAAGCGACGTCATGACATCATTATGGCGTTGAGTATGCCTCCTTAAGGAACGTAGCTGTCTCGATGCGCCTTTCCTAGGCATCTCAAAACAAAGCTACGTCTACGTGCATATTGGCATAGCACGTTCGTCGTGACAACTATTTTTGCCTGCCTGGCGTCATTTATGTCGTCTGTCTACAAATGTCACTTTGCTTTTAGTTGCATTAAGCTTAATGGATTGAAGAAAAAAAAAGAAAAAGAAAAACAGGATAAGTTATAAAATATCCAACTTAATAAATATAAAGAAAGAAACAATAAATAATAATTGTTAGAGTAATTTCGCGCGTTCATAAGTTCAGTGTTCCCATTCATGATGCCGGTATAACGGCGTTCCAAAGAAGACGATGCGAATCAACGTCTTGGTGTGAGCACCACGGGGAAGCCTTAAAGCTCGCTTACTACTTTACGCCTGCTTGCACGAGTGTCTTGGCTTAGCTTTACTGTATCCATTGCGCTTATAGTTCACGGGAAGCTTGTGAGGGGCGCACGCCGGCCGCTCACAGCAGCGCCAGGCGCCGCCACTCGTTGCCTCGTGCCCCCTGTTCGCTCTCACCGAGCGCCGTTCTTATCTCACTCCTCACCGGTCCGCTGACGGGAAACACACACACCCCGAGCTGATCGCATCGCGCTGCGTATACTGGCCAAATAAAACTGCACGTCAGTCTGCCAGCACGCTCGGTAAGCAGCTCCATTGACATATCGGCCCATTTCTTACAGCCAGTCAGCAAATTAGTACTCTCAAGGAGTTCCCTTCACGGAAGGGAATCCTTTTGTTTGGCTGCTCGCAATCGCAAAGGCGCCTGTCTTTACACGCGGCCAGCTCCTTGTTCTGCGAGCGCCCGTATTTCCGAGGGCGCAATCACGGCCTCCTGCCTCACAGCCTCGCGCGCCCCTGCGCAAACACGGCATCCTGAGGCAGCGCTCGACGGCAGCCGTCGTTACGTGACGGACAGGCGCCGACGCCCCCGGGAGAGCCGCCGCCTCCGAGTGGTAGTGTAGTAGCAGCTCGGATGCCGAGCGGTGCACTCCGGTCGGCCCAGGCAGCGCCATTACGTGGACTCGCTCACCGACAGTGCCACGCTCGGCTGCGGGAGTGCTCGGGTGCGCGCGCGTAAATACACGCGCGGTTGACACGGTCCGCGACAGGGATTGCACTGGAGAACCCGTATGTATTGACGGGCGCGTTCGGTGGATGGCAAGCGACTCCCCCCCCCCCCCCCCCCCCGCGCATCTCTCTCACCGCGGGGAGGCCGAGGACGCGCGCGCGCGCTGACCTTGACCACATGCCGCCGCTCTGCGCGCGCTTGTGTGCCGACCTCTGCGGTGTGATTTATCTGACCGTCTCTTGAGACTACGGGATCCTAAACGCCGCTGCCGGGGCTCGATTTTTATCGTTATTTTCCCTCTATTTGTACACCCACTCCTCTCTCTCTTCTCTTCCCCCCCCCCCCCCCCCATCTCCGCCGCACTGCCCCAGACCCCGTTTCTCTAATTCCGCCAGCCGGAAGAAGCTCGCCGGAGGCGCGCTCAGGTTGATTACTGGGTGTCACTTCATCCCTGGTCAACCGTTTTACGATCAGCGAGCATTTTCGTTGCGGGTGATTGCGTCTTTTCCCAGCGCTCTCTGCATGCGGCGGCGCGCAGAGAACGGGGCCGCCGCCGCCACCCCGTCCACCGGCCTATCAGTGACTACGCTACGTTCCACTACACTGCAGTGCGGAGGCAGTAAAGTTCCGTTGGTCGGTTTATTGCTCCAACTAGGGGCGCCTGTCGGTGTCGCTAATATCACCGATAAAGGTACAGCGAGGTTTGCTACACCGTCAGCGTGGGAGCAACTAGCCGTATATAAACGGATGTCCGGCCCCGATACTTCACTGTTTTGTGCTTATACGTTATTACCGTGCTGTGTGCAGTGTATAGTGCCATGCTGCGAACATATCTAATTCCGCGTTCGAGCGCTGCAAGGCGCTTGCTCGCCATGTAGACCAGATATAACCGCGATATTTAGTAACATGTATAGTAGCAGCACAGGCGCGTCGCTAAATTCTGATACCCGTTGCTAAACCTGCTAAACACTGCTAAACACTGCTAAACACTGCTAAACACTGCTAAACTGGACTTGCGTTAAAAATTTGCGTTTCTATTTTAAAGCGAATCTTTATTAGCGAAGCATCCTAGCCTTTGCAGACACTGGCTGCTGCTGTCTCGCCGAATTTTTCACACGCAGAAAATAAAAAAAAAAAGTTGACAGTCACATTAGAGACTGGTGGCGGCGAGTCCTACACAGTGGAGTTCTTTCCATCAAGTACAGGCCGTCCAGAAGGCCCATGATACGGCGGTAAGGTTAAACCTTACTGTCCCGACATGGGAGCCGCCTGCGTCAACCTAAGGGTTGATCTTCAGGACATTAAATAAAGTTCATCATACCATACCATACCATAGTCACATTAGCAAACGCTAAAGAGGACGAAGGCTTCGCGCTCTCGAGACATTTATTAAATTACTTGACATTCTCGTTCGAATGCGTTGTTACTTCCTATTACTTTTCTCCCACCAAAGGTCGTGGGATCGAGTGTCTTAATTAGCTATATCTTAATTAACTGTGCCTTATTTACCGTCGCCCTAATTAACACCAAAAGTCGTGTGTTCGACGATCAATGGTGGCACCATAAATTTTGGTGCCATTAAATTTCGGTCCCACCAAAGGTCGAGGGTTCGATTCCCACCAAAGATCATGGGTTCGAATGCCTTAATTAGCTTTGCCTTAATTAGAACGAAAAGTCGCGGTTCGACTCCCACCAATGGTCGTGGATCCCGCTCACATCAAAGGTCGTGGGTATGAGTACCTTAATTAACTATATTTTAATTAACAGTGCTTCAATTAATTTCGCCTTAATTAGCACCAAAGGTCGTGGGTTCAACTCCCAGCAATGGTCATGTGTTCGACCATGAATAGTCAAACACATTCGATCACTAGAACGAGCACAGTAACGGTCATTGGGCACGTCCCTAACTTGCACGTCTTCGATCGCTTCTACATTGCCAAGACGTTCCCCTCGGAGCAGCAACATATGGTATGGAAACGGGTTGCAAACAAAACTGGTGCTGTAGCCCTGTGTGATGTCCACTGTCGCAAAAGGCGGCAGCAGCGCGCGATGTTGCCTCCTTCCTGCTTCATCGATTCATCCTGCGTCATGGACCACCTGAGGAACTGCTCAGTGATCGCGGACGTGTCTTCCTATCCGAAGTAGTTGAAGCCATTCTTAAAGAGTGCCACGTTGCTCATCGCACAAATACAGTGCACCATCCTCAAGCCAATGGCCTTACACAACGCTTCAGCCGTACGCTCGGCAAAATGCTTGCAATGTACGTCGCCTCCGACCACACAAATTCGGACGTCATTCTGCCCTTTAACCTACGCGTACGCCACCGCTACACGGAGCACCAGCGGCCTTTCACTTTTTCTTACTGCACGGTCGGCACCCGTCGCACACCATCGACACAATTCTACTATACCGGCCGAATGCATCTGAATGTGCGCCCACTTCTGCCACGGCAAGGCATGCTGAAGAGTGCCGCGATCTCGCACGGGCCTTTACTTCCATTGACCAAGTGCGCCAGAGGAGCACTCGCGGTGACACTACTTCTGCACCCGCCTTCCTTCCTGGAGCGCTTGTGTGTCTTTCCGTTCCTTCCGCTGCACCTGGGCTCTCTTTAAAACAGCTGCCCAAGTATTAAGGGCCATGCCGTATCGCCGAGCACGCATCCCCCTGCAAATACGTGATCGAACCCATTGAACAGTGTTCGGACATGCGTCGTCGTGGATGAGACATTGTCAACGTCGAGCGCCTCAGGCCGTACTATGATCCACTCGTAGTGAAGAGCTGTTAGGTCGCCGGACGGCTCTCTTTTCGTTCCCGAGGGTTATTGTAGCGAAGAATAATAATAATATTTGGGGTTTTACGTGCCAAAACCACTTTCTGATTATGAGGCACGCCGTAGTGGAGGACTCCGGAAATTTTGACCACCTGGGGTTCTTTAACGTGCGCCTAAACATAAGCACACGGGTGTTTTCGCATTTCGCCCCCATCGAAATGCGGCCGCCGTGGCCGGGATTCGATCCCGCGACCTCGTGCTCAGCAGCCCAACACCAAGTAGCGAAGAAGAGGAACACTACAGTGGGCCATCCTCTTCAGCGCTTTCTAGTGGGTCAAGCTCCCCAGCGCTCTTCTCTGGAGTCGCCGCTCGTGCTGAGAGTCCGTGCCCTGCTCTAACGGTCGGCCAAACCGCTGGTGGCTAATAAACACCTTTACAACCTCGACCTTGTGCCGTCCTCCCGCGTGAGATCTCTCTTGGCGCGAGTCTTCTTGCCACTTGAATAGCCGCGCTTAAGATAATGACTCTTAGCCGCAGGCATCGCTTCGAAGTTGCAGTGTCCCTGCAGCTGCCTTGGCCAATTTAACGCAAAATTTTCTGTTAGCACGCCGTTCAAAATGAACACGTGTATTCCACTCAAGTGATATCGCTGATAAGTAGTGCATTATAGGTTTCCTCTGCCGCGTCCGACCACCGATCAAGATAATGTTACCTAAAGTAACAACACAAGCTACTCGTATTGGTGACACTTGCTCGGATGTACCAATAAATAAAATCCGGACCAACTGATGTCAGGTAACATAAAAACACGACAACTCTTAAATGCCTCAAAGCGCTAGTGCATCGACATATACGTTTTCCTCAGAAAATTAGCATTTCACCTCATTAGCATTCCAGCGTGTGAGCAGTTTAATTTGGCATATGCAGACCTCTGCATTAATCAGCTTATAGTAGACTGTATGACACAGTCTACACTCTATATACAGTCTATGGTAGACTAATGTCTCATTAATAGATATCTGCCCGAGGCGTCTTATGAGCTACCTTTTCCCCAAAAAGTAAATGAAACATTGAAGTCATACTGTTCAAACGCAAATGACGTGTTTTCCCTTACAGTGGGTAACCCTGTATATCAATAGTTAATCGCATGTCATGACTACTGCATTGCTAGCCCGTACCGGAGTTTAGAAAACTTACGTTCTGACACGTAAAACAACAGAATTCAATAAGGAAGACCTACAGAGTTCTTTTTTTTTTTTTAGTCAGCCCACTTCAAACACTGAGTTGCTATCCCATCGGTGGGTGCGCTTGAAATATCTGTGATTCAACAAACTCTCACTCTTCAATCATTAAAAAAATATACAGAACTGGAGCCGTATTCACAAAGCTTATCGTTCGTAAGTTGTCTTTGCCATTGGCCAGTCGCCTTTGCTAATTATATGTTCAGTTTCTAAGAGAATAACTTATTAGGAACAGTACTATAGAGTAAGACCTTTCTATGAATACGAGCCCTCATGCTCGATGTTTCATTCACAATTTACAGATAAGGACAACCAAACGATATTGTTTTATGAATACAGCCCCGATCGCTGCCGATTGCTCTTCATTCACCGAAATCCAAAATCTTGTACATCGTAAAAATCCGGCACGGGGAAGGGGGGGGGGGGGGTAGGGTTCGCAAAAATTGTATGCTTTTGGCGGGTCACACGTCCGCGTAGTTTGCGAGGCCTTGCCGTAAACCGTAAATGAGAACAAAACCGAAAAATAACGGAAAAAAAAAAGCGGGGAGGCTAGGCATAAAGACCCCCAAAACGGAATTTTTAGGCTAATTGTACTCGGAAAATGCGAAGAACGGGAGCGTCGCCACGACGTTGGCTCTATTAGGGACGGAGTTCAGTTCCGAAGAAACAATCACGGCATTTAATGTCCGGTAAGCTGCCAGCGGCCGTAGGTATAACAGCAACCCAAAAGCCAGCCAACCCTTGCACCAACCGCACCTCCTTTACATTCTTTGTTCTACTTCCCGCATAGCACTGGGACGGTTTCCCGGCAGCGGTGCGCATGTGTGCAAAACGCAGTGCGTGTCGGAAAGAAGATACAGAGCCTCTCGTTGGGCACTATTTCTCGAATAAAACGCTCCCTTGTTAAAAAAACAACGCTGGCGCAGCACGGGCGCAATTACACCCGCTGCCAGCCGCTTCCGAATAAGCGCACGCGCCGGCTGAGTTTGCGTTTACGCGGCGCAGCCACGAGACATCCGAGAGGGCGGACGCACTTTTACGCGGCCCCCCGGCCGGCCGGTCGTAGAGCATTGTGCCATTAAAAGGGGGCCGCCGCCATTACCGCTTCCTCGCATCACGGCCGCGTAATTTATGGCGCTCACGAGCGATGCTTGCTTGCGTAAGAGGAGGAGGCACCGTCTCGCCGCCACTGCCCTAAGTGCGGGGAAGGGGTGGAGGAGATGCCGCGTGCGGGATTGCCCGGTTCACTAAGGCAGCGGCCCAGCGCTGTCCTTGACTGAGTTCCGCGGGCTCTATCGTGCATGGCCCGCATGTGCGCGCCCCGCAGAAAGCACGAGCGCAATTAGCCCGTGTGATATGCCCTCCTGCGCCGGAACTGTGTACGAGTCTCCTCGGTCGTGTGTGTATAGCATCGCGTTCGATGCGCTTCCGTACGCAGTGTGCGATCTCGTGCTGGACGCTGCACGGAGTTGCACGTCCATTGCCCGCAAGGACACCAGGACCGGGCTCAGGTCGGCGGTGCCTGAGAACGTGGCTCGCCAGTCGTAAACCTTTAATGAGGCCCATTGCTATAGCTGAGTGCCTTCCGGGTTGCATAGAAGAAGGTATATCGGCGATTGAAGGATCAGTGTCGAAAGACCGTTGCGGGCGTCCGGGAAGTGAGCGAGTGGGCACGGAACGAAGCTCGCGAGTAACGCAAGCGCGAGAGAAGTGCCGAGATGCCGGGCGCTCAAGAAATATATAGGCCGCTTGTCATCACGCGGACGCGCGTTCGACGTGCAATAATGCCGATGGCATGGACGACTCCACGGGTGATTCAATCTCGGTGTTCGGATGCGAATAAGTCAATTTCGGATGCGAAGAAGTCATGTCCACCAGCGGGACATTGGCGTTCTCCGCTTGCACTGGACGCCGTGTTTGACAGTGCAAGACCACGACGCAAGTGATCTTATTGGCTTGTTCGCTGCAATTCTTGTAACTATTTTAAATATATTGTGGACATTGTCAGGAGCTCGTAATCTCCGCCTCTCTTCTCCGCAGTATCATCGGCCTAAATAAAGGCGTTCAAGTTTTCCTCACGTCAGCGCAAGGGTAAAAATAAAAGAAAAAAATAAAAAAAAAACGAACATAGATAGCATGGCCACATGCAGGCACGGCTACACGTGTTGAAATTTAGCTCTTGTCTCCTTAAGTGCCTCTGCGGTGCGCGAAGTCCGTCTTACAGTCGTTGTTACTTCAGCGTTTTGCCGGTTTGTCAGGTGTGTCATTATGCGAGTGATGTAACTGAGCGCGCAGGGTACTTGAGCTGCGCGCTTCAGTAACGGTCCCCTGCTTTCCACGAAGCGAGAAGGAAAGAGAATGTCTCCTTGCGATGAATGTCCCCTGTATACTCGCGCTGACGCGCCTTGACAAGTGCCGTACTTGACGGGCCTGGGAGACAGTGCTGCGGAATCGTCGAGCCGGATCTGCCGCGCGGCTGCACATGACGCTCCAAGTGCGCAAACGAATAACGCTCGGCGACGAGCGTAGCGTGTGGGCGGCCGTTGGGGGGGCGGGGGAATGCCGGCGGGCCGCGCGCGGGCCTCGCCAGTGGCTCTGCGCGCATGTTTCCGGCCGTGCGTTCTGGAGCGAGGACGTTACCCAACGCGACCTGTTCGTCTCGCCAGGGGGGTTCCGAAAACAGCGCTTCATTCAAGTGCGCTCGCCCCAACAGAAGCCTCTGTGCGGTCCTTGCGTACGTGGGCGCGTCGTGTGCGCCACCGTCGGGATATGTTCGGCGGCGCGTTCTAGCCCAAATAGCGGCCCCTGCTTTGCTGTCCCGGAGTAGTACCTCTGCGTGCGGTTGCGCTCCGGCCGTGCGTTTAATGTAGTCGCCACTATGCGTCTCCTTGTTCCTTTCTCCTCCCCCTCTTCCAAGTTGTCCTGTTTTCTCTTCCCTCTCGCTGTCTCTCTTATTTTTGATGCATTCGGTTGCACACCTCCGCCCCTGTCATCATTGTGTTGTCTTCTTGCATTGCAGCTGAATGCAACGCCACAAATTCTGGCCTTGAGTATAAAAAAGGCAGGTAAAGTTGAGATTGGGCCGTGCTATTTTTCGGGCGAGAGCGAGAGACAGAAATATGGGCTCCGGCAAACCAGCGCAGGGCTGCCTGTGTCTGATTGTCTTTGAGGGCGTGCCTGCGCGTAGACTACGTGCATATACGCGCGAACGCTAGACATTTCGACACCGTTCGCATGATGGCCATTACTTCGCTGAATGAATACAGAATACGATCCTGCAGGCTTCTCGATGAAGAAGTTGCGGCAGTTTTCACGCTCGTAAATTGTTTTTATCTTTGTTTATTCTATGCAAATACAAGTGCCTTAGGAAAATGTCCAATGCAATAATACCGCAATCGCATAAACGCTGTTGTTGTGCAATGGCTTAGGCTTCAGCAAACTTTACAAAGTTAGTACAACTTTTCCTTCCCTAAAGGGATTCAAGTTTAAACAATATACGTGCACATGAAAACAAACAAACAAAGCGAGAACAAATAAAAAATAATTTTGGTGAGAAAGAGTAACGGGAAGGGGGCAGCTGGAACTAATAAATCAGGGAGAAAAATATAGCTACAACCGTTATACAGTAAACTCTCAGTAGTACGAACGTCGGTTTAACGGATATTTCAGAATAACTAAATTTAGAAAATCCCTGGCAGTTTTCCTATGTATTCAATACAAAAACCTTTCAGTTAAAAACGAATTTCTGAATAGCAAGTATTTTAGTTGAGTGAACTTGATCAGTGGACCCGGGCTCATTTCTGAAATCAGTTCAACGAAGTTTGGCTCTCTGCAGCACTGGCGTAGCCGCCGCCCTCCGAATCCAAATCGCCCTTACAGCAGCAGATGTGTGCAGTGTGACAGTGAGCTGGTTACCTGTGCTGAGCTATCAGATCGGGAAATCGGCTACTGTGTTCGTCCCGAAGAAGAAGAGTGCTACGAGGAAGATTCAATGGCAGAGGCAAATTCAAATCATGTAATTCTAGCCGAGGCTGTGGGATGCCTAAGAAAGTTGCGAGACTTCGTGTGTCAGTAACAAGCCGTGCGAGAGGAAGTGCACAAAAACACAGACTCTTGGGACAACTCTGTTACTTCGCTCTCTTTAAGAACACACGTGCAAATGAAAATTGCAGATTTTTTTCAGAATTAGATAGGCAGCAACGTAACTGTTACGCATGTCGTATTGTGGGAACGGCGCGGCCCCTCAGTCCATGCCAGCAGGCCGCACTTCTGGCCGGCCGCACCCAAGAGCGTCCCAGCCGAGCCTCGAACCACCGCTCGCGCTCCCGAATCACTTTGTCCTCCACTTCTTCGACTGCTGGCTCCGATGCCGTAGTTCCCATACTGCCCCTCCCTCTGCGAAGGCGATGATGGCACTGGCCCATGGTGGCTTGCAGCGACGGCACTGCACCCCCGGCGGCGGGCAAATCTCGCAGACTGCTGCATCGAACGAGGATCGGCGGAGCAGGCAAGGTCCGAGACACGAAGGTCTTCCAGGAACACAAAGGCCCTAAACCTGGCTGGCCTCCCGGACGGACGCTTCGAGAAGATGCGGCAGACCAGGCGGTTGAGCCTCCGAGTTATCGAGGTCTTGCAGGAACCAGAAGGCTCTAAACCATTCCCGGAGGCACACCTGGTCCGGTCTTCCTCTTCGACCTCGTTATAACGAGTGCACGCAACAGGTCGCCGGAAGTAGCAGCCGCCCGCTCGCTGCCATTTCCCCACACAGAGACCACACGGCACAGCACCACACAGTTAAAGGGCAACCCCGGTGATTTTTCGATGTCCACTGATCTTGATAAAATTTTGAACATACGTTCTCTATTATACTCTGATTATCTGTGCCAAACAATATGACTGCAAGTCATTTAGTTTTCCTGAAAATGAATTTTAAAGTTTGGTTGCGTTCCCGACTCATGACTTTTTACTGGCAACCCTGTATTTGTGACAGCAGAGACTGCACCGCCACTGTCGCTGAAATCGTCACCGAAATCGCCACTTTCTGGTTCAGAAAATCTGTAAAAGCTCCCTTTGTCGTCAGAAGACATCATTAGTTTCGCTTCTTTGGCGTTAGTGCCACGTGTACTGCGTGTTTATCACGCGTTCTGTGTGTTTACATTATGGTTGTGTAGGTTCTGAGTTCTGACGTCATCGACTGATCGTGACGTCACACGAAGCACCTACCCGTTTTGGTTTCGGTATCTCGTCTATTGGTTATTTAAAATTATTAATGAATTTCTAAGCAAATTTAACCACCCTACCGGTTAAAGGTCTGTCAATGCCATTTGAAAATGTCATTATCCTAATATGGCTAAAAATAAAAAAAAAACGCCGGAGTTGACCTTTAAAAGGAGGGAAGATCGCAAATGATGATGATCTTCAACGGTGCGCTTCCACTACCGTTGGCAACTGACCTGAAGCGCCCACGAGGTTCTCCTCGTAGCCGTTGTGTTAAACTCCTCTTATTCGGAATCGTCGCCATTGCTGCCTTCGCTGCCGCTGCCGCCGGCCATCGTCGAGGAACCGCCGCCAGAGTCCGAGACTTCGCCCTCCTCGGGCTCGGAAGAGGACGACGTGCCGCCCGTGTTCTCGGCTTCGCTACCCGACGAGTGGTTCTTCCGAGCCGTTTTCTCCGACAGCTTGCCTTTGCCTGCCTTGGCGGCTCCCTTACCGTCAACGGTCCAGTCTTCGTCGCTCACCGACGTCTCCGAGCCGCTGGACGCGGCCGCGCCGCCGGGTTTGGAGCCACGCGTCTCTCCGTGCTTCGACAACTTGTCGCGTTGATGCAGTACTGCATCGCGTTGATGCAGTAAGCGCGCCGGCAGGTCCTTCTCCAACGGTGGCGCCGGGGCTTCAGCAGGGGGCAGGAGACCGCTCCGGCCCCGTGTCCCATGCCAGCTAGACCCGATTTCTTTACTGTTTATTCATCAGTTACCCCGCAGCACCCAAACGCGTTACAGCAAGGGGGTCACAACATGGAATAAAATACATCTTCGTTCACACAATGCACTTGCTTTTCAGTCAGCCTATTGCGCTGTTCAATTGTTCGAACAAAAGATGAGTTGGTATACATGTTCGTCTTGGCAGGTTACTCCAGGATTTTGCAACTATGATCAGTACGCTTTGAAATGCAATGAGGTTTCCGTAGGTAAATTTCCCATATTGTTAACCCGTAGACGGCGACAGAGGAAGCGCCGGCGGGAACGCTCCTCAGAGAACGCCAGAGCTGCAGCCCGCACCGTGGTCACGCGCCAGGCCAGGCAGGCGTCGCTCCATGGCCGTGGTACGGGCGCCGCCTGCCTTCCCCACGATCATGGCCCGTCCCGGAACGCAGCCGGGGCCCCACGTTGCGGGCACCAGTGTGGGAACGGCGCTGTCCCTCAGTCCATATTGATGGGCATAACTCTGTAAATTGCATTTCACATTTTTGACTCGATGTCTGCTGTGCCCTATGCTGTCCCATATTCTAGTGAATATTCAGTTTAGTGAACTTTCAGTTAAATGAAATACTTCCTTGGGTGCCTTGAAATTCACTCAAGTGAGAGTTCACTGTACATAGAAAGATAGCTCCTGCTGTAAAGGTGAAGTTATTGGAATAGACCCGTCTTAAATCAAGGTGCAAATGAATAGCAAAGAATTTACAGGTATTAGTAGGTTCCATCATACTCTTGTTGAACGTGCATAGGATGCGAATAATGTACGGAACGGTATAAGTACGCTGCGTAAAGGCGAATCGTTTTTTAAAGAGGTTAGTTCCATTAGTCGGGAGGCACATCACATGTTCACTGCATTCAAGCCGGACTGAACGGCTAGCTGTTCACTGTTGGAAACAAATATTACCATATAACATAAACATCTGCGAAAAGTCGTATTCGGTAGAGAAATATGTTCTTTGTGCTTCGGGCCCCACTCAAAGAAATTATGTTTTTTTTCGTTTTGTGCTAAGCAACCGATCATTTATTACTGAATCGCACGATATTCGTGCGTCGCCTTCGAGGTATGAAGAAAAAGGATTGTATAGAAAGGAGAGGAGGGGGAGCAGATGTCAGAAGGCAGAGGACAATGCGCATTGCAGCTTCCATATATGCCTACAAAAGCGATACTTAAGCAGGCTTTTAAAGACCATGCAAGATTAATAATTTAGCTTAGTAACCACCGCAGGAGACATTTAAACCAGACGGTAAATACCAGATCAGAGCAGAATATAGGACAGCAGCGATCTCTGGGTTCTAGTGTACAGTGTTTCCGCGACGTCTGGTCAGCATTTATTGGAGGAGAAGTTCGAGATGGAATGATAATTCCTGTTGTCCAAAATTCATAGTAGAGGCGGGCATCAGGAATTTTGCGACAATAGCGAGTGCAAGCTCTTTAATTAATTAAATATCACCAATTATAATTCTAACTGATGATTTTAGCGTAGATACAGCTAATTCGACAGTTAATTCTGTCAAAGCAGGCATCCTGAGAAAAAAAAAATTTAATTCTGGGGTTTTACGTGACAAAATCACTACTTTATTATGAGCCAAGTCGTAGTAGATCAGTTTTACCACCTGGCACCTAAACCCTGAGACTGGAAACACACATCCGGTAGTTGAGATGAACGACGATATACACTGCCGGTGTTGTGCGTAGTTTTGTCTCGCATTGCTTAGTGAAGGTGTGAGAAACTGGTACGTGGAATAACAGTGCATTTCGCCGCACGGGTACGAACACGTCAAAACTGGTGCCAGGCTCGGGGTTCGCTACAAGGTGGTCATGTATTTGGGCCCTGACCGGCTTCATTTTCGCAGTTGTAACACGGGCACTGAAATCAGTAGGGAAATTTAGTCGGTTGAAGAGCATATTCGCGATTATTGCACAATTACCGATGTCCGTCACTGCTGTGAGTTTTGAAGAGAAAAAGTATATCATTCTCTCGGAGGACAGCAGTCGCTGAAACAACTGACAACCTTTGCAATGCCAAGCCCAGTGATGCCTCCAATGCCAGACATGCTTTCCTATATGTATACCACGTTTTCACGGAGGACTTATTTGTCAAAAGAAGCATTTCTAAATTTATAACGGCATTGTCAGCTTTTTTGCCATTAGGTGGTTCATGGGCTTTATAAACCGACTGCAAGCCACTCGAACGGCAGATTTGGCACTCAGCTGAAACGCTGGCATCCACCTCATTATTTCTCTGTATAGAAAATGAAAAGAAGTTGCGTGGTTGCAGTTATTCAGAACAATCCCAAACGATCTGGGCCCGTGATACGAAAAATATCTTACGCTAGAATTGTTCGTCAGAGAAAATTTCAACCTGATGCTGAACTTACCGTTAGCGGAGGTGGTCGGCCAATGGCAAAGCTCACTTATGAGTGACAAGCTTTGTGAATTTGACCCCTGGTGTTGCTTGCTTAGTCGTCTAGGCGAGAAGCATTGTAACTTGCCGAATGGCCAGTAGTTGCCTCGAAGGTTAGATAACAGTGTCAACGTGACTTGGCTAAGGCAGACGTCGTCTCATAAAGAGGCCTTAAAATGAAAGCTGAGAGCCTTGTCTACAAGCTGGCCTGATTCATCAATGGTTGACAACGCTGTGCATCATAAAACGCGCTACTCTTTTTCCGGAGGAAGTTGACAACCTGCATTCCGTTCGTTTGCTTATGTTCTTAAGTTTTATAATGAATGAATGATTGAAGGAATTATCAATTAAGTAATTAATTAATAATGACACAATGCTTACTGATATGCTCAGAAACAACTAACTCATCTTAGTACCGGCATACTTAGCACAAAGGATCGAAACATATGAACCGTTTATGGGACTTCACTATCTAAATATTAAAAAATATATACTACGCAAGTGGCGTTACATAAAGCAGGCATAGCTATGCACAAACTATCTTTTTCTTTTTAAATTTTATTTCCTTTTATCCAAAAGCATAAAAATATTAATACAACAAATTTGAACAAGATTCTATCTATGTTTTTATGTAAAACGCACGGAAATCTTCTTGAGACAGAGTAGCAACTGAAAGCACCGATACTGTAACAATGTACAGTCGATATTTGGATTGCGCCTAATTAGTATCAGAAACGGTATGCGTGATTGACAATGTCGGTGAGCTCGTCGCCTGGGACAAACCGCGAGTTCGCAAGCGAATAAGAGGCAGGGCCTCTTAAACATGCACGGATTCAGCTCGCACTGACGGACAGCGGCCAGGAGCTGCTGGGAACATATGGGTCCCGTAACTAGGGAACCACGCCGTCTGGTGCCTGCGTGCACCACCGACTTAGTTCGGGCCTAATAAATGTTGATTCATCATCATTATCATCATCATCTTAAACGCGCAGGTGAGCGAACGCGTCGCACGAGTTGGCACGCGAAAGCTACAGCGACGACAAAGGCGCTCCAAAAGCGGCCGCCGAAAGCGAATTGGTGAAACCGGCCGCATTCAACTAGACGTCTGGCCACCGACGCTATACACTTTATTGGATGAACCAAGCGATAGCAAACATGTCCCGCTGGCAGTTTATTTCTTACTTCGTTTTTTTTCCTAATCAGGCATAGTAGCGCGACTAATTGGCGGGAAAACGGGTCCGTGCACGGCCGATGCAGGTCGGGACCGCCTCTGTATACATGGCGCGGGTTGACGTGCGCCGCTGCGCACAACCTCGCTGGGCCGTCCTCTGCCTAATCACTCGCGCCGCATGTCGCTTTGCCTTTCTGAAGAAGTTTGCACGGGAGAGCAGGAGATTTCCCGAAGGGCTGACTGTATAGTGTGCACCTTTTAGAACGTCGGTAGGCCTTCTAAGCACTGGAAATGGCCGAGTGCGTTTATTGAGCCTGCCACTCTTTACTGCGCTGCCGTTTCTTTAGATAAAGCTCTGGAAATCGAGGTGTGTTGAGAAAGCGTAGACCCTTTCGGTGGAGCAGTTTCGTCTAGAGGAACCAGATGGCGCTCTTGGCGGCGCGCCGCTAAAACCCCTGAAACTTCGTAAAGTAGTGCCACTCTCCTCCTCCGCCTTCACTCCTCCTCGTTTCTCCTCTATTTCACGCTCCCTCCTCGACCATGGCGCCGCCTACGATGCTCGAGCGCAGCAGACGACCTTTCGCAGAGTGAATGCACGCATAGCAAGGCAGTGCTCTTTAGGCGTTCACGTTGGCTTTCCAGCACCGCGTAACTTCGTGTACAGCATAGAACTTCCAGTCGGATGCTTGTACAACTTCGGTAACGGCAGCTTTTGTTTCATTTTTTGATAACTATTTCTTAAAAAAAGTATCTGAAGGAGTGTTAACGCTGTGCGTTGACGACTGCGAATGTATCGCGTGCCCTACAATTAGGTACGCAACATTTGTCAAGGGCGTGTCGCATGATCTTGTTCCGAATGGTTGTAAATAACACGTTTACCATCGAATGACAATCTCTTGGCTTCCAGCAAGCCCTCAGCCTAAAGAATCCGCGTCGCCCTTACCATGTGAATTCGCGGCGCGTATGAGCTATGACGTACAAAGGCTGACGGAGGTCACTGCTCTGGAGGTTCGAAAGTGTATTACAAGCTACAGTGCCGCCAACGTGCGTGCTTGCCAATCTAAGCGCACGCAAAGCCTCAGAGGTGGGCGCTGGTGCTATTAGGTTTCTCGTGTCTCAACGCCGACAGAAATACCGCGGCCGATCATCGAGTCGGGACTGTGCGTACACAACAAAATGAGTTTTTAGCATTCGTGCGCGAAGCGGGAGCGCGACAACAATGCTTGACTCAATCTCAAACAAGACCACTGTGGCCTTCAGTAATTTTTTCAGGTTAATGACTTATCATGAATAACACTTCATCGTGCGTTGGTTCGTCCGTTTACTAAGTGACGTACTTGTCGCGAACCGAGTTGCACTGAGGTGCATGCATTCAGGACGGTTGCACTCCCTTCGAAGTAATATTTGCGAGACATGACTTTATTAGTGAAGTCATGATCGCGCAAAGAATCCCCCCGCCATGACGCGGCCGAAATTGCGGCAAGTGAAATGATGTTTTATCCATAGGTCAAAATGATATGAAACGGCATTCGAGTTGCAAGTTAATAGTTTATGTTCACATAGATGCATTACAGATTTGCCTTTGCACTCACAAGTCCGTGTGCACCATTTGTTGTCTCATTGCGTAAATAAACGCACCAGCCTAAGAGTCCTACAGCAAGCGCGTCTCAATTAGGCATAATGACTGTAGAAACTAATAGTGGCATAGACGAGCAAGCGAACGACTATATGAGCGCGCGAACTAAACGAGCGAGCAAACGACTAAACGAGCGTGCGAACGAACGAGCAAACGACTAAGCACGAACGACGACTAAACCAGCCAGGGAACGGGCGGGCGACCGCACGTTTTCTTTGCGAGTGCTCCACCGCCGCATCTTAAGCTTCGCACACTTTAAAGCTCACGCGAATTAGCACATACGTCTCAATTACCTATGATGCGGTCGCTCGACGACGAACGCACCACGTAACACGGTTTCGGGAGAGCACGCACGCGTTTCATCGGTGCCTCTGTATCGCAAATCCACCGGGCGACCGCCAACGAGGAACACGAACAAATGTGGCAAACAAAGCTAGTCTATCTAAAGAAGGCTAGTAAGTAATCACAAAAGGCAGAGAGTTGCTCTCCTGAGGCGCTTTCATGATCGAGACTGAAATTTTATCAAAAGGACTGCGCTGAATCTTAAAAATTTCGTAATCACGTTATCGCACGCAACCTCGCGTGCCCGCGAACTCAAGCCGGTTGGCGTTCAAAACGATTAAGCGCACCAAATATGACTAACACGACCACGTAGTGCGCATATAAGCAAAGCAGACGTTGCGTAAAAATCATGTTAAAGCGTGCGTACAAATGACAACATGCACAGTGAACTGTGCAATATGTACTACGTTATTGCCCGCAGCACGATGCACAAGCCCGGCACATACAATACTCTGAGAGAGCCACAACTTACATCACATAGTCGCGCGGAGGAAGTTGGTCGGAAGTTCTCCCTCTCGATTCGGTGAAGCCATGTCTTTCTTCTTAACGCATTGCGCTTACCGGACGGTATCGCGAACATATTCTTGCCTTTGCTAAAACTATATTGGCATCCGAACGCGCAGCAGGTCATGGTAACAGAAAATGACGTGAAGCGACGTCGCACTTGCCACAAAACATCCTTTAAGGCGTTCACAAGATCAAAACAACACAGAATAGGAACGGAAGGAATGCCGCCAACAAGCGCCGCTTCTCGAGCAAAGATGGCACTGAAGCGCGACTGTAAACAAACGAAGCCGGCGCAAGGGGCCACGTGATGCCATTAGGCCAATAGCGACGCGGCGTCGGCTTCGGCCAGAGCGCTGGAGGAGGAGGCGGCGTTCTTCAAAGCGTGGCACTACTTTACGAAGTTTAAGGGGTTTTACGCGCCGCGCGTTGCCTCGGCGAAAGCGCACGAATAGGAAACCATTACCGCTTCCGCCCTGCAACTGTGGCGATCGGCTGCTGGAAAGGCGTGTTCGCCAAAGCATCGCGGTCTATCCATGCTGCAAGATGTGGAACGGCAGACGAAGGACGCGTACAACGTTTGGCTGCAAAGAGTGACATGTTCGGGAATGAAAGGAATCTGTGCGGCCAAATTCACAGACCGCTGCTGCACAGGGACTGACTGTTTTTCCGGCCCTTCGCGATGCAGGACCTTCCTCGTGGATTAGAAAAAGATAAAAAAATATCCCTCATTGCCAGAGTTGCACCGCTAACCTCCACATAAAGAATTTCGCACCACAGATCGTCGGCAAGAGTGAGTGTCGCTCGCTAAATAGAGACGTAGCGAGCAGCGCCGCTTCCTGGCGTATCGCTCGTTATCTACACACGTTCAGCCCCACTCGCATGCAAACTTACCATATTTACTCAATTTTAACGCGAGTTTCTTTTTCATAATTTTCGCAGCTTGAACGCGACCCTCGCGTTACATTTGAAAAGGATAAAATTTACGACTTTAAAACAAACATTCTAAATTTCAGCTCTTTTCGCGGCGCATGTAATACTTAGCAGAAACGGTCATTAGAGTGCATTGTATGCACTGCGTTTGTCAGCTCAAAATGGCCAGACCTGGTGAGGAGCCCTTTAAAGGCTCACTTGCAATTTTAAAACAAATACCATGTACGTCTTTCGGCAGGCCAAAGCTGGAATATGCAGGTATTATACATCCGCGTACTAAGCCTAATATCGATGCGCCTGAAAACATTCAGAGGAGCGCAGTCCGTTTTAATTTTTCTGAGTATACACGACTGCAATGTATATGTTTAGCAGCTTATGAAACATAAGTAAATCAAAGCTTTAAAAACAAGAAGTAAATTAAATCGACTTAAATTTTTATATTTATTATTAGGCCAGAAGTCGCACTTTGCGCTATTAGATACGTTTAAGCACTATTAACATCAAAATCCCGCCCTCACATTCACTTTAGTTGAGCCCATATTTTTCTAGGGCAAATTAATCTGCTCAAGCAATCCTTTTACACCGTACAAATGCTGATCGGGACAGAATCCCTGAACATTGCCTTGGATCTGTAAAAGAAATCATTTCGTGTATTAGCTGAATATTGTTTCGGTAACTGCTTTGTTTTATAATGTACACATTTATTTTTGAAGTTCTGTAATGTATATTTGGTGCTTTTGTATTTTTTACCATTCCGAAATGCCTAATCTGCTACCGTGTTTTGAATTATTCTCCCTCTTGCTTGGGCCTTCCGGATTTCAGTATGCAATAAATAAAATATCGCCATGGGAGACCTGAGGCCGGGTCGCGTTAAACCTTGCCGGACGTACAATAAAGTTGTAGCCATCCATCCATCCATGTTGATCTGTGAATACCGTATGCATACTGGCGCTGCGGAACGGAAAACATCACCTGATGAAACAAGGATTTTGAATAGAAGCTTAGGTCCACTCAGCAAGGGAGGCCATATGTTTAGCTTCCATCTATATTTTTGAAATTTATTTGAAAGCATCGGACCGGCGTGACGGAAATATGAAATCATCATTCATCTACGGCTTTTTACTTTGCTGATAGTGCCTGCCTGTTGCACAAACCACGTGGCTCGACTGCCAGTGCAGCTTTTCCACACTTCGAAGAACCATCGGAAGCTCTGCACATGATGCACTACCTTGGGGATTGCCCTTTAAGCCAGGAAATGCACTTGGACCAGGACCAGTGCCAACTGTGCGTGCCCCGCTATACGAAGACACCTTTAATTTTTCAGCGATACACTGGTCTCAATGACAGGCTTCTGGATGTTGCGCGCTTTGTGTGCGTTGTGCGTATCATTCCATTTATCGCATCAATCACCTGGGGTAGCATGCTATAGGCGTTCCGCCGGGGAATCCTCTCCAGTGTTCGTTAAAGAGCCTTTCTCTCAGCGCAAACCGACTTTCAAGTCTCCACATAACTGTTGCTCGATTACTCGGACGCACACGAACAAGGATTTTTTCTTTTGTGCAGGCAAGCACCGAAACGAACAGCATTTATTTATTTTCTTGCTCGGCAACCTGAGGAATGTTCCAGTGCCGAGGCGCGGTCATGGCTGCTAATCTTTCCCACGAACACAGACAAGAATAAGGCCACTGCGTACGTTACTGGTGCACTGTAAGCGATTGTGCGCAGTCCGTATGCGACATACTAGGGACACTTGGGACATTCAACGGGAGCGTAAACTCGCGTTTTCCTGTCTTCCGTCTCTCTCCGCCGCACCTTTAATCCTGGCCAAGCCCAGCTGCCCCGCCACCTCTCTCCACTTCGCCTTATATTGGACGCGAGAAATATGCCGCGCCGAAACGACACGCGTGCATGAGCACGCACGTCTCTGGGCAGCGCCGCCCGTCGCCGTGCTTTGTACACGCTTTGCTTTGTGCTACTGCCTGCATGGAGCGCTGGCGACCCCGAGACCGGAAGATCGACCTGGCCCTTGTTAGAAGGCGGCCGTGCCACCGCTGGACGCCTGCGTTGGGACGAGGAAAGGGAGGAGGGGGGGGGGGGGCGAGCGCATGCTGCTCCTCTCTTATTGTTCCCGGCACGGGGGAGCCCCGAAAAACAAACGAACAAGAGAAACTAAAGAGCCGACTGATCCTAGGAGGCGCTCTCGCACGCGCATGTGTGCGCACGGCAGCCGTTTCCAATCACACGCGCGCCCTTGCACATACCACACGCACGCACGCACTTGCTCACTTTGCTCCGAGTGCGGCTTTGGCAAAGCGAGGCGCTCCCCTGGGAAAACGCTTTGCATCGGGAATTAGCGAAAGGCCCATCTATCAAGGTAACGGACGCGCGTTCGACTTGCGGAAACGTCCGTTGTCTCCCCGAACGGGCGTCTCTGTCGTCCGCATGAGATGCGAGCCAAATGCGGCATGGCATGCAAGAACAGAAAGAAAGAAAGAAAGAGAGAAAGAAACGGCGCCGCTTGTCGCTGTGGCTGGCACCGTAGAGCGTGTGCGTGCATATGCGCTGCGTTTGGGTTGGAGGGACGCCGATCGTGGGACGGAGCCCTCCTGTCGAGTCCGTTTCTCTTCTTCGCGGGACTGACCCAAACGAGTCTCATCGATGCCTCGTCGCTGCTTAGGAACGGCTGTTGGCAGCAACTAAGAAACACCAATGAATGCCCAGGCCAGTGAAAGCTAACCTAAAAGTTCATGCAATTCATTTTTTTCAATAAGTTGTTAGTTTTTGCTAAGCGCTATCTTGATTTCGCGGAAGGGTCTGAAGAAAGAGATTGCCTCTCCAGCGTTTTCCCTTGCATTGACTGTTATAGGTTGAGCGCAGCGTTCTGCGACCGTTCAAGACCTTTGAGCCAGTGGTATACATACTGTATAGCGTAAGCACCGACTGCCCCTACTTTGAGTGTATTCCATAGAGCATCGCGAACGCCTCATTCCGAGTGACCTTGTGTTTGCGTTTTTGGAAGTAGCGGCTTATTTATTGGTATGCTCAGTTTATAGCAAATGCTTCGACGCGCCATTGAATAGCATGAATACTGTGAGGCAGCACTTAGGACAACCCTTAATCCGCCCGAGACACTCCGCTATAGGATCCAGTGCAGTCCACAGTGAGGATGGTCACACACGCGTGATGGAGAGGAAAGACAAACGTATGATGACGACAATAATACACAGACGATGGAGAAGCGCGTAATCGATGCCCACAATGCCCAGGAAGTACGAAGTCCGGAAAGCGCTAGAAATGTTGGTATAAATTGGCGATTTCAACGATATTATTCACCTGCCACTAACAAACACATAGGATACAAGAAATCGAAGATGCTCTGCGCAAATACCCGCCACTCGTCCTTGGTGAGTATTTGATTACCAACAATTTTCTTAAATGTTTGCTGCGACCGACTTCTTCAACACACTTTAAAACCTCATCATTATTTAGAGGCAAGAACAAATAGAACACTTACAAAAGTCTTCGATGGGAACATAAGTACTGAAACATACAGGGTGTGACACCAATACACCGTACACAGTTTGGACCTCCCCCACCTCCGCCACAAATTCTTCTAGCCTGAGAGGTCGTTCCAGTTAAAAAAAAAAAAGAAAGACTTATCTCACACCGCATCTGCAAATGCGCGAACAGAGGCTATTTACAAACCAGCTCACATTTAACAGTTCCGCTTAACCCGAACGCTCGTTTATTACGAACAGCTTTTCACCACCAGAGGCAGCACGCCGCCCACTAGGGGCGACTTCGTGTGCCATTTCGCTTAGAACGAACGGACTGTAGCCCAGCGGCGGGACCACTATACGCAGCGCGTAAATTGGGAGCCACAAAGGAAATCTTGCGCGCTAGCTTGTACATCCGGAAATTGGCGAAAAAGCATGTTTGATGCACTTGGAGGCACCAAGAGAATGTTGAATGTCAATTATTCTGGTGCCAATTTGCCAAGAAGCTGCCTTCGCGGATGTAACAGAAAGCGTACACGTCAAAAAAAAAAAAAACAAAAAAACATGATAATTAAGCGCAAGAGGTAGGGAAGTTTTACGACGAAGTTCACGCGGCATAATATATACCGCGCAGTGTGCCCTCACATGTGCAGCGACAACCTATATGCGCGGCGATCGTTATCTCTGACTTACTACGAGAGTGCTGTGAAAGGGCAGGTGCTACGGAACCAGATAAAACGGAGGAAGAAGAAGAAGAAAGAAAGAGGTTGCTGCGCAGGTTATTTTCGCGCCTCAAATTTTGTTCCTGCTAAGCGTGTGCAATTTTAGTTAATATCTCCGATAGCGAACAGCCTCCGCGCTATATGAAGCGTAGTTCGCTGTAACATATCTCGACGGTATACTTAGGCTGGCAACTTTTGTGTACAATGTGGACGTGATACCGCAGTCACCAGCTGCCACGTTGCAATCCTCTCTGTGTTTGATGCGGACACCTTGCCGCTACTTGAAGCCCCCCAAGAGTCCCTGCACACATTACGCACGACACATAATTATCCGCTCTGCCGCTGTGACTGTCAAGATACACTCATGAGTTGCGATAGCACAGTAACAACGCACATTCAGTGTTCGAGCACAACCTTTTTGTGTTCATCCCAATTCGCCCATCGCCATAGAATATAAAGCCATTCGATTTTTATGCCAGTGTTACGATCGTCACCCTTCGCCCTCTTCTTACCTCTCTTATTTTAACCTCACACCTCTTCATTTCCACCGACAGGCTGAATGCCTGATCTTAATTTTTTTGCACAGTAAATGCTCCACGGGAAGCACGAAGTCGCGGGATCGAATTCCGGCCACTGCGTCCTCATTTCGATGAGCGCTAAATGCGAAAACACCCGCATACTTAGATTTAAGTACACGTTAAAGAAGTGGTCCAAATTATTCCGGCGTCTCCCACTACGGTGTGCCTCATAGTCAAATCGTGGTTTTGGCAGGAAAAACCCCAGAATTTAATTTTAATTTAATACTCAAGGGTTTTCATCTTTACATTGCCCAATTTTACAAATGTCAGGCTAGAAATTATCACTATCTGAATGTTGCACCGATTTATGCCTGAATTGAAAGATTTAAACACAGAAACATAGCCTCTTCCGTCATGCTATTGAATGCCGGTATATGTACGTTGCCCAGTGATGTAAGGTCCATGTCCCTGATGAAAATTGTACAGCTGCTGAGCCCCACTTTGTGTAAACTTGACTTTTTGCAATGTTTTTTTTAAAGCCCAATTTCTGCAATAGATCTTTCTAGGGCTACAGTATAAATAACTAACTAAATAAATAAATATATAAATAAAAAATAAATAAATAAATTTTTGTTCGCAGAGAGCATCGAGCCTACGATCTCTCCAGCACCGCGCCTTTTTTTGGGTCCTCCCCGCGCTCGAACTGGGATGTAGTCCTTGTATGTAAAGAAGAATTATTCTCTGACAAAGAGCGTCGTTCTCTTTCTTCTTATTCTGAGCTCTCAGAGCGGCAGTACTGCATATCATAGACCGGCGATGTTCGATCTATGATATCTCAGCTACCAACACTTGCATCCACTTACGACTGCAGGGCATCTCGCACCTGTTTTTTAAAGTTTGTTCGGATGAAATTGTAAATGCTGACAACTATTGTATTGCTGGCTTCTTCAAAAGCAATAAATTGCTCAGTCATTGAAGGATGGCAACATTAGGTGACATGAAAACCCTTACGGCAATAAATCATTTCACAGACGCGCTAAAACAGTACAAAAAAAAATTGCAACAATATGGTACGATCTGCAGTTAACTACGATTAAACGCTAGGCAACCAATCAAGCCAATCCAATAACATAAAATGAATGTAAAAAAAAGCACCCAATAACGTTATAAGATGATAATTGTTAACGAATATGTAATGTATCGCTCTCATTAAAGAAGGATGTTGAAACTTTTGGAGAGGATCACTGCAGTGATGCGTTACTCAATAGCTCCAAGCATTTTTCTATATTTTGAAAGGACGAACATCAAGGTGATTTATTGCTGGTCCCCTAACTTTTCTGTGCCTAGAAAAATAAATAAGGCTGTCCTGGTAAGTTCACATACGCCCATACTCATTACTAGACCATTACTAAAGGCGTTTTGTATGCGAGGTCTGGGGAGAATACTCTTCGAGCAGCGGAACTGGCGTGTAAATATCCTCTTCGCGTTCAATAAAAGGCACACAGCTGCGTACACGGCACCAATTGCAACGCTCTCAGCAACATCAACTTAGGTCCCCAGGGCATATGAATAGGGATTTTTCTAGACGTCGAAGGCGCATGCGCAATGTGGTCGGATGTTAAAAATGCGGGACTATTTAACCAAGAGCTGTTTCTTCGTGAAGACTGAGGAGGGCCCAAATTCAAACACTACACCTGCTGTGGCGTTTCACGTGGTAGTGTGCAGAACTGTACATTGTTGGACCGTGTTTTGACCGTGTTTTGCGACTGGGAAGTAGCTATTCCTCATCCTCTAATTTTCTTAACATCACAGAACACACTCGCGGGCAGTTGGCGCCTGAAATAAGAGGAATGCTTCATCAAGCTGCGGAAAAAGGGCCGATATAATTCTCTGAATAACTTCCGGCTCATTGGGGCATCGTCGGTAGCGGCTCTGCTGCACAGGGCTTCTCGGTCCACCCACAAAAGCAGCCCGATGGTCACAATTCCTTTACCCGAAGAACGGACGTTGCAAGGGAACTCCGTTTACTTGCTCGGAGAACGACAAAAACATTATGGCGTTCGCGTAGCATCTCTAATTGGCGTCTGCGTGCGTTATAAACGTTGTTACGGCTGCAAGGGTCAACTAGCCCCTCCTACTGCGATGCAACGTTACTTTAAGGCATATGGGTGGGAATGACGCTTGTTCGCTTATTCCCGCTTATTCGTGAACACTTATTCTTTTTTTTATTAGAATGACTGGCAGAGGAACGTGCCACTTATGTAGAAACCAGGAGACCATTGAACACCGGTTGTTCATGTGTCCCCGATATGGGGTCGAGCGCCTGTTTCTCTAGATTACGCGAAACCTGGGCTTCAGAGCGTTTTGAAAGGCTAACGATTCTGGGACCGTACATGGCCGCATCCGTTGCTGGTGCAGAGTGCCATTCGCGCGCTTTTGCAGTTTTTTTAAGAGCACCGACCTGAGTGAACATCTTTATGGTTGCATATCTTTTTTGCGCACGACCGCAGTCGTGGTCTATTCATCTTTCTGTCCCCTTTTTTCTTGCCCCCAACCCAGTGTAGTGCAGCAAACCGGCCGTTGGTATGGTTGTCTTACCTAAATTTTCCCTTTCATGCTTTCTCTCTCTTTCGCATATGATTTTCCTGGACTGTGCTTTAGTTGCAGTACTATCAGTCCGCTGGGCAATATATGCACATGCTGGATGTGGAAGCAAAGTGGTTCCGTGTCAGGATGGAGTGTCGAACTCATATTATTTCATCAAAACGTTGTAGGATGATTGCCATTTATTATTTACCGCAGCGCGCTAATGTCGAAATCAGCGCGTTTTTCGTTTCTGTATTTATACCGAAACCTATCCAGGGTTATGGCTGTATATTACACGCCCCCCGAGCATATGTCGGCTGAAGATAACACTTCGAGCTAGTAAGAAAAATTTATCTGAGTTTAGAGCGTCCATTGTAATTTTTGTTCGTCTCCTGCTCCTTATGAAACGACTGGGCGAAACCGACGATACCACGGCGAATTCTAGCATTAGGCGTATCGAGGGAGTACGGTCTGTGGCAAATGTACCGAATTCCTCTCGGGGAAAGTGTGATGACCAGAATCGTAGCCCCGCGGAAGGTTGACTTATCCCCGACGGTTCTATTTTGCACCCCCATGGACGAAGAAACGCAAGTGGCAACAAGTGGCTAGCGGCCTCGTTGGTCGAAGTTGATGCACGCTGGCTCTCAGTCAGCCGACTTACAAGAGTATTGAGGTTTGCGTGAGCTAAATGGAGCGGGCACGGAGGGGCTATATTATTGGAGTGTTATGGCTACGGGAACGGACGCGGAGGGCTATGGACATAGAGGGCAACAAGCTATGCTGTTCAAGGTCCAGCCCCTCTCACCACAGTGAAAGCAGGGCGGAACTACATGGGATAAGTACACCAAGCGCCTGACCTATAGCACCCTGTGATGCGACAATGATCGACTTTCTCTGAAGATAAGCGCCAAGAGATTATTTCACTATCTACAAGTAATACTTTGGGTGAGCAAACTATCCATCACGGCCAGGGATAGAGAGAGGGATATAAGGCAAGCAGGCATGTTAACCAGTCAAACGTCACATCTGCAAAATGACAATGCTTCTGCTTCCTTTCCATGTGCAGGCACATCAACACTGCGTAAGACTAGGAACGCCTTTGCGGGCTGCATGACAGTGCCCACAGGAACAGTTCGTGTGTACGTGCGTGTGTGTGTTTAGGGTTTTCTTTTCTTTTTTTTATCCTTCTCCCTCTCACCTATTGCGTCCCCTTGCCCCTCCCCCAGTACAGGGTAGCCAACCGGAGATAATCTCGGGTTAACTTCCCTGTCTTTCCTTTTCCCCCCCCCCTCTCTCTCTCTCTCTCTCTCTCTCTCTCTCTCAAATATCCACTAAGGAATGTCGAGGAGCGCGCCATTTACAGTTCCCAGTCGAATGGATCTTGTGATGACCTAATTGAGGCTTTGTAGCGGCAATACTGATGTACAAAGACAATTCGCCCCATCGAAATGTTCGAGCGCTGCGAAACTCGATTAACGTTGAGGTCTTGTAAGCTGAGTCGGAATCAAGCGATTTCACTAAGGCGCAAGGCGCCGAACACACCGCCGAACTTGCAACTATAGACACAGACTTGACGCCAGATGACTAGCAAAATCACTATGCAAGTCGTTATTTTCGTAGTCTGCCAGTCTTGAAAAGCTATTTGCAGGCTATGGACGCGCGTTCCCCTCAATGGGCGTGGGCGCACGCGTACAGAAACGCGTGTGGTACACATGGCGAAGTGATCGGAATGTCGGCCTCGCGCGACTCGCCGTGGAGGAACGCCGTGGCCGGAAGGAGGAACGGCCGCGGGTCAGCAAGCGGGGGCGCTCAGCTTCCCTCCAGTCATTCACCGAAATCTCCCAGAGCACGCGAGCACGACGACGCAGTGGACGGCGGCCGCGCCAGACACGCCGCGTGGGCACGGGCTCCCATCGGCTGGCGTGTGCTCGCTTTTCCGCCGGCGCCCACAACTCGCTCGGCGTGATTCGTGGTTTCTCTCTGGCGCGCGAATGACCGTCTCGGGCGCGGAAGCCGACGGAAGCCTCCTTTGCGGACGCCGCTCTCCCTCTTTCCGCTTTTTTTTTTTTTCATTTTTAAACCACCAAGCTCCGACCTTCAGCGTGCGGAAAGCAAAACGCAGCACTGAGGAGGAGGCAGGAAAGAAACCCCGTCGATGTGTATGTGCCACCGTCATGCGAGCGTGCAGGTCCGAGCTGCTTCTTTTGCCGGCAAGACGAGCGTCGTCGACGGTCGCGCACGCGGTAGCCGCGAAGCCCCGGTGCGAGGAGAACGATGACGGAAGATCGCGTTGTCTACCTGAGAAGTGAACAGCGAGCGCCGACGAAACGTCCGGCCCCGAGTTTATTAGTGAGCCACGTTTTCACACGGCCAATAAACCGGCCGCGCATAGCGATATGTTGGGCCGAGAGCTCGGAGGAGGACGGGAGGGCCGATTATGCTGGTACGCGTATACCCGCCGCTTCTCCTAGAGAGCAGCACCACATGACACTTGTAGGACTCAAAATTGCACAACCCGATGCCCATTGCACGTGCCCACGCTCTTTGTCCCCTCGCGCGCCCGCCGCAGCTCCGCACCTATTTTAATATTTTCTGGTAGCAGCTGGAGCCAGGTGCGCCACACCGGATTTATTCGCCTTGGTTCATTCGCACGAAGACGAAGCTTTAGCTCGGGCCCAACTCCAACGCGGCCTATTCAAATACATGTAAAACGCAAAAACGTTTTCTGAGATAACCCCTGGACCGATTTTAATGAAATTTGTTGCATTTGAGAGAGAAAGTTAAATTCTAGTGACTGTTGGAAGCGGAATTTCGATTTCGCTTTTGTTAAAGGAATTTTCAAAAATTCGAAAGTTCGAAAAAAATAGAAGACGAAGTTTACAAATTCATAACTCTGCATCAAAAATAGATATCGCAGTTATGTAAACGGCATCCATTAGACCATTGAAAACGGACAAATTTGGTATGTCATTTCATACCTCACGTGAATTTGTTACGTTGTTTACAAAGGTTCTGCAAAACCTGTATTTTCAGATTACTAAGTTTTTTTAGATTCATGTATAGCAGGTCAATTTTGTCCGCTTTAGATGTACTATTAGATGCAATTCACAGAATTGTAATATCGTTTTTCGTTTCTGAGTTACAGAGTTATAAACTTGATATTTTCTTTCTTTGAAAATTTTCGATTTTTGGCAATTTTTAATAAAAAATTAAAGACGTAAATAAAAAATTCGAAACCAACAGTCACTAGATTTTAAGCTTTTCTTTTAAAGGCCACAAACTTCGTCAAATTTGGTGCAGTGGTTCCCGAGAAAAACGAATTCTCCTTTTACATGTATTTAGATAGGAGCACCCGAGCTAAAGCTTCCTCTTAACGGCATTTTCGGTCTGCCAATGCTCGAATTGCAACCACATATGTACGAGTATTCAGGGATATTTATTGTAGCGTTACGCTTACCGTGTTAGTGTTCCACTTACCGTTCCTTTGTTTTCCATCAGCTTTCGCAGCAAGGCCCCATTTTTGTCCGAGTCACTCAGTTCGCGTTTTTCATGAGAGGTGGTGCCGCCGTTGCATGTAGTGAGGGGAAGGAACACCATACCGATTCAACACAGCGTTACTGTGCAAACAAGTCTTTCCGCTGACTCATGCGCGGCCAAGGGGATGTGATCGGCTTGGACAGATTAGGTAGTGCGACTAACACATGCGAATGCCACAAAATAAGGTCACGAAATTTCAGGCCGCTTAAACCACGTGTTTGCTTTCCAGTAATTCGAGCGCATCCATCGCGGTTCGCTGGGGCCGTGAGGCCAGCTAGGGGCCGTATTCTGCGTCAGTCACTGTCGGGCAGATCTATTTTCACCGGACGCTCATTGGTTACGCCAGTGGGCGTAACTCCTATTGCTCTAGCTGTGCGTTGTCAAAGTATCGCTGGCAGTTGTGAAAATTCTCAGCATGCTTGAAACTGTTCACTAGCGAACATGGCTCCAACGCATGCCTCGCACAGCCCTATTCGCAGAAGCGCTCATCGCACTCATATATATATATATATATATATATATATATATATATATATATATATATAGAGAGAGAGAGAGAGAGAGAGGAGAAGAGAAATCTGTCAAAATTCTTCTGATCTGTTCTTGCTTGGTTCCCTCAGCGAAAGAGAGATACACATATATATAAAAGCAGAGGAAGGACAGCGAGGAAATGTGAAAAACCACTGTTATATACTCAGCTCGCCATCGAAGGTGCGAGCAGCTGCAGCAAAATAGGTATTCGAAAGAATGCGAGAAAAATACAAACTTATTTTATCGTAAACACGAGCCGTTCGTTCTATACCACTTGTTTATGCAGGCTCATGAAAACGTCTTGAGGTGAGAGAACCCTACCAGCGCTGCGAGAAATGAGAGCCGGGTGTGCAGATCCCCCAGGTTACTCTGCAGTGCTGTAGATACCGTCCACGTGTACGACGGTAGCAACTTTCACGCGTCTGGGCGGTGGCGGTGTGCGGGCCAACGTCGCCGAGACGTCATACAACGTCAGGTCACGGGATGTCATAGTAGGAGGAGAAGGAGAAGAAAAAGAAAGAGACGGCGTCGCGGGCATGGGGTGCTGCCAAGCGGCCGCGGACACTTGCCGGCGCGTTTCGTCGGGGCGGTGGAAATAGTTTTGAGAGCCGGAAATACGAACGATGCTCAGCCGTCACGGCTCAGGGGTCTGCCGGCCGAAGCAGAAAAATGACGCCCAGCGTTGCTGTCCGCGCCCCCACGGCAATGGACACAAACGAAACTTCTCTCCCTCTTTCCCCTTTACTTATTTTCTTCGTTTCTTCCCTCCGCAGTTGAAAAACATTGCCGAAAAGGGGCAGCAGCTGGGCTTCGGCCACGCGTATGCGTGTATGTCTCTTCAGTGTGCATAAGATATTAGAGACAGCACTGCGGAATGGGGGAAAAAAAAGCTGGCTGCATGTATTAAGTATTTCTCGAAAGTACCCTTAGAAACCGAGAAAAGATAACGCAAGAAAAACGAAGAGAGTAAAGGAAAGAAGTGCCTCCGGCCGACAGTAGTGGCGCTCTTCTTTCGTGCTGCGTTCTTCAAACGTTCCACGTGTTTAATGGTGTATCGAGGGCAAAGAGAATTACCCACAACAGTGCATTCTCGACTCCTCGGCTCGCTGCCTGGGTGCTAATCACACACTTGAGAAACCAAATTGCAGCCGTGTCTGGTACATGCAGGAAGCTGGCGTATTCGGCTTGCCCGGCTAGCTGGCCACGTATGTGCAAATGCTGCCACATTTATTGCCTTTTAAGATAAGGCTCCTGAGCACAATTTTAGAGCTGAAGTGCAAAGGAAAATATAATGCGACAGAAGATGTAAAAAAAAAAAGAAGGCAGCGACGGTTGTGATTATGCACTTTGCATTCTGATTTTTAAATTTCTGCATGACGCGCTTTCACCGCTTGTCATTCTCCTTCTCCCAGAGAAGGCAATGAGTTGTGTTTGTTCGAGTCATGTTTCGAGGGCAGCGAGATATTAAAAACAAAAGGAACTGTATGAACGTAATGGATAGTTTATATCCCTAGAAGCGAATACGCGGATCTTCTTGTGAATTGCCTCTGTTTTAAGGTGTTTGTTCGAGTAAAAGACACCTTAAAACAGAGGATGTTAAACAGGGGATGTTTGTTCGAGTAAAAGATAGGGTGAGACGCAGCTTTTCTAACCGATTAGTTGCGACGAAGATTGTATAAAACTAAATTTATATTTAGCTTATTGTGCAGTCTCTTCAATGAGACATTAAAGCAACATATTAAGTGATGTTGTTTGAGTTAAGCACGCTTCTGGCAGTAGCAAAACGATCACTTATGCACTAAGAGCTGGCTGTTTGTAATCCAGAAAAGAAAAAAAAAAAGTACGGGTGGAACCACCACCCTAAGGTTCTTGCATCAGCTCGCCTCGACGTAATAAATTTTCACAAAGTCTGCTCGGGCCTAGTTAATTGATTAACGGCAAAGCATGACTGCATTACATTCTTAAGGAACCAAGTATTGAACCTGGCACCTTTCAATAACCTTTCCTGAGCAAAAACGGTCTGAATGCGAAAAAAAATTGCAACCCGTGACTTCACGATCAGATACCCGCGCCTAAGTCGTGGTGCCAAATTGAGAAAAGGAAGGACATTTGATCTTCATTTTCTCTGGTAATTGCAAACTTTCTTTTTTTATGTGAAATGAATAAAAGTGTTATTCGGTAAAAATACATTGGCAGCCTGAACTGATTAAAGTGTTGCTCTTTAGCGTCCGTTTAAACCTGCTTATTTTTCTGGCTGTCGTCCCTGTCTTTATAGGCCTACTTCTTTTTATAACGTGTCTCATATTTCGAAATCTCGCTGCTAGAGTGAAGGTCTTGAGAAAGCGCCGTAGCCCTCTAAATGAAAAACGTATACATAACTATGATTTCTTGCGGCACCCTATGGCAAAAGTGAAGTAATAAAAAAAATAACAAGCAAATGAATATTTTCTTGGAGGAAGCAGCTGTAGACGGGAACGTTACGGCTCACAAACAGAGAGAAAGAAAAAACTATACGAACGTAGCTTTCCGAACAGCTAAACTTCCGACAAAAGTATTCGCAAGGACATTTTACGTTGTCGCAAGAAACCGTGTACTTGTTGACGCTCTTGCAAAGTAAACAGTGTTTCTGAAACCTCCGTATTACTCCGGCTCATCCACGGGCATTACTGCGTTCTGCAGGAACGCTTCTGTAAGGAGTTGAACGACGAGCACGTAAGGTTGCTTGAGCCCTGTTCGGCGAAGCTTTGTTCGCGTTACTAAATAAAGCGCACGCACAAAAAAAGAAAGAAAGAAATATAGAGAGGACGAAAAAAAAAAAAACATAACCTTACGGAGGCAGCCCATTTGAGAGCGTCCGCGAAGCGAGTGCGCTTTTTCGTGGCCGCTTCCGGCTGTGCCGGTCAGCAAGCATGCAGCCCGTAGACGTGCCGCGCGCGAGCGAGAGAGAGACAGAGAGAGAGAGAGAAAAAAAAAAAGAAAAGGAGAGAAAAAGAAAAGATAAAAATGCGCAGTACAAATGTGAGCGTGTGTTAAGACGAAGTACGACTCCTCTCACGCAGGAATTCCGCACTCCCGGAGGAAGGGACGCAGATCGCCATCAGCATGAGGAGGCGGCACTGTGTCACGTTACTGGTACTGGCCCACGTCACGGCGCTCGTATCGGGTGAGTGTGGCACTCTGACGAGGCGCGTGCCCGCGTCGGCCATACTGCTGGGCCAGCGTTGCCGTACAGCGCGAGCCTTTGGTTGGAACGGAGGATACTCGGCCGCCTCGAGACCTGGCCGCCACTCGCACACACCACGCGGCATCGGCGCCGCCACCGTGGACGGTGGTGGCGGCGATGGATTAATATCGCCAACTAATATTCTGGCTAATATCTGACGCGAACGAATATGCTGGCAACGCCATTGCTGCAAAGGTTTAGAAACATGGGCTAGGTTAGCTCATGTATAGGCTTGCGTTGGTGTTGCGGTGGGTTTGGCTACGTATTTCTTTGTGAGATGGCGGCTATAACAATTTTTGCAACGCTTAGTCGCAAGTGAGCGTCTTTCCTGTCCACGTCTCCCTTTTCCGCAACGCTCCTGCGCTCCCCTTTGCAAAAATCATGTCAAACCAGCTAGCCCAACAGCGTACTATTCTAAAGGCTATAATAATGTAGTACTGTAAAACTTGGCCGTTAGTTGGAAGGACCCTTCCGCATGTAGTCTCGAGCCAAGTAATTCCTTTTGAGCAAATAGAAAACATTATAAAATAATAAATATCAAATTATCTACTGAAATGCGGCTCTAATCGCAAAATACTGCCGACTTCTGCTCAAAACGTTTGATACTGGTACACCTCTACTGCTTGTCTTTCGTCAGAATAGACACCAAATGTGCGTTCGTTTCATTAAAGTTTCTGCCGGTTAGCCGTATGTGCCGTACTCAAGGCGCGCCACACGAAGACCACTGGGAAATAAAGTCCAGAGGAGGACATTCATATACGAACGTCCTCCTCTTGTCTGTTGGCGTTTATGTTGAGAAATACTTAGCAGAACCATTAGGTCGGGAAGCCAGGGCATTTCCATGTCAGGAGAGCAGGGTTCTGTTAAAAAGTAGGAAGATGAAGAGCAATGAACGGTAGGCAGGTCAAGCAGGCGTGCGCCAGGTTTGCTACCCTACACAGAGGGAAGGTGGTGAAGGAATGAAAAGAAAGAAATTAGAGGGAAGAAAGCAGTAACCGTTGCAGTTAAGAACTGTTAAGTATGTAGCACAAAGCCTGTAGCATGTGGCGCGTTTTGCGTCCGAGCCACGGTGGTGTCGCCACCATAATAAATTCGTAGTTTCGTCCAAAGTGCGACGCTTTAACAACAATAGCTTGCTCTGTCACCTGCGAGAGAGACAGGCGCAGAGAGGGAGATATGAGATGTGAAAGGCGGAGAGGTCAACCAGAAAAACAAACGTTCGACAAACATGCACTGGGGGGCAAATCCCCTGTGTTGACTTAAGCCCCAACCACAAGGGACAAGCTTCCGACGTATTTTCTGCCTCAGGCGGCGTCGGCCAGTGTAGTCAGGAACAATGTGACGCAGGGAGCGCCGCTTCCTCGACGCCGAAGCCTGCCCATGCCAGATCACAGTGCCGACGCCCCAGGTGGCTAGCAAAGCACGAAAGCCGGCCGATGGTGGTGGTGGTGAATTGTAGCAACAGGCGGATTTAGCCTGGCGATCAAGGCCGGCAATTGCTCCGCCCGAGCGTCTCGCACAATACCGCTGAAGGGTTTCACGATATGTCCATCAAACCAGTCTCTCTTTAGAATTCGATGAGGAGACGTTAAGTTTCTTTGCGGGCTATAACTGATCCCTCGGGAAATATAAGGTGTTGCAGGCACGCATGCGGAAGGTCCTTGACGCCGGCGGATGCCGACTCCGAAAATCTGTCGGTAACCTGTTCCTTGTAGCTGGGCCTCAATGGACACCTTTAGCGCACACCCTTACGCAGTCATTCTAATTACTACAGGGTGACTAGTACTTTCTGACCCGTAAATACGTAATAATGATAACTATAGATGTGCACTGCTCACCAATAGTGATAGTTTTCCAGTAGGCACTCTGTAGTAAAGGCAGATCAAATGAAAGCGGAACAGTGCTCAGAAAAAGGTATGAAACCCCGTGTTCATTTATACATAATCGCCACGGACACTATGGACAAGCAAAAAACGGACACCCTGCCGGCACTTCTTTATAACTCAACCTCATACAAGATCCAAATTATTGTACAATTCCGTCCACAACTCCGGGTGTTCCACTTTCATTTCATCCACCTTTATGTGGTATACCAGTGCAATTGTACACCGCCTGCTTCCTTCTTTCTTTTTTTGTTCAGTTCGAAGATATTTTAAAGATTGCTTTCAACAGATAGCGCTGTTACGCTTGTTGAGATGCATTTTGGTAGGGGTAAAAATTGCCTGCAAAAAGTAAATCGCGATTTCAAGGTGGCTGATAAGAAGCGTTCGCTAATGAAGTTTTTAATTATGCACTTGAGGGCACATGATGCAATCGCGAAATTGAAGAAAAGCAATAGTCACATCGTAACTGCTTAGCAGAAATCGTGAGCCTAGCGCCACTTTCGAGATACATGGCCTTAACCTGTGCAGCTAAATACATTGGCGCTCCAGTTGACAGTTTACCAAACGCGTGCTTCAGGTACTTTCGGACGACCTTAATTGGAACGCCGATGCATGCATTAGCACGTTTTGGAGACGGATATTTCGAAAATAGCGCTATAGACTTTGGATTTCTGCCAAGCATACATTACTTGATTACTAGTCAGCTTCAACTTCACAATTAAAGAATGCCTTACTTCATTACTGGTCAGCTTCAACTTCCCCATTGAAAAATGCTGGCTAAAGGGAATAATTTATAAATTTAGTTAGTAAATACTCTTGACTAGCCACCTAGACATTGCGATTTGTCGTGGAAGTAATGCACGTGTCTTCAGGTGATCCGCCTTAATAGGCTGAATTGCGATATATCCTCCATGCGACTTGAAAAAGTTTAAAAATAATATGTGCGAAGTTTAAAAAACATACAAACAAAAAACGTATTATATGTATGTTGCCATTGAAGGCTGACGCCGCCGCCGCTTACTCCAAGGACACCCAAACGGCTCAAGAGCCCATAACATCTATTGCTGCAATACAACTGCAGTGGTAAGGAAAACTTGAGTAAGCAAGCGTAAAGTAACCTAAGTAAGCGCAGAAATTGTTGGAGATGCTTCAACAAAACAAAATTTAAGGAAATTTAACGTCACCATATCCTGTGCACTATACCGGAGGCGGTGCGCAGGGCCGATACCGAAGGTTCTGATATCGTTTAACAATTATTATTTTTTATTATTAAATTACGGGGTTCCGTTTCCAAA
Source organism: Dermacentor variabilis (assembly GCF_050947875.1). Taxonomy (NCBI): domain Eukaryota; kingdom Metazoa; phylum Arthropoda; class Arachnida; order Ixodida; family Ixodidae; genus Dermacentor; species Dermacentor variabilis. The sequence goes on along the minus strand of NC_134568.1, from coordinate 127,064,556 downwards.
ACCGCGATCTAATTATGATGAGCCACGTCCTAGTGGAAAAGTCTTGATGAAAATTTTGACCACCTGGAGTTCTTTAACGTGCGCCTAAATCTAAGTACGCGAGAGTTGTTGCATTCCTCCCCCAACGGAGTGTGGCCGCCGCGGCCGGCATTGAACTCGCGACTTCTAGCTCAGCAGCGAAACGCCATATATAGTTATTCAACTACCACGGCGGGTAAGATTGTGAAATCCGTCACGCACGGACGCAGACCATCGACGAAGTTGAGGAAAGATCCTATAGTAGCGACTATCACTACGAAAAATCTACTTGCCCAGGTGAGGTTTAGCTAGTGCGCGCGGGCGCATTAGAGAGCTTTAGCGGAACGTTTCCATCGCCCCGCTCCGCTCAGCCGCGAGCGTGTGAGCGGACGGGCGCCTCCGTTCCGCTAGAAAGCTCGCGGAGCGGATCGCGCAAACGCGGCGAGCGAGGCGAACGAAAATACAAAATGGCTGCCGCCACTGGCGCGGGCTGGCTGATCTGCTCGGGAGACGCATCTTTGACAGAGTGCATAACGAAACGAGGTGAGGGTAAAAGCTTGGCGCCGCCAAAAGCACGGTTGCGAATACGACGATTTGTTGACGAGTACGCAAGGGGCACCTCAAGCGTCTTCGACTCGCCGCAGCCTCGCGGTCTTCGTGGGGCAATACACCCGGCCGGTGTAGATATATAGATAGATAGATAGATAGATAGATACATAGATAGATAGATAGATAGATAGATAGATAGATAGATAGATAGATAGATAGATAGATAGATAGATAGATAGATAGATAGATAGATAGAGAAGAAAGAGAAAGAAAAAGAAAGCCAATTATAGTTTTAAAAAGTGCAACAAAAATTTCACTGCTTGGCACTGATCAAGTTGAATATGCTATATGCTTTTGGCTGTTGTCTCTTATTCTACCACCAAGTGGCAAGCATGCGACTGCACGCCAGCCGAACGTGTGAACGCACAGCTGAAACAAATTGTTTTTCCGTTCAACCTCTGGGGTAGAGCCGGTGTACGCGAGCGGAGCGTGGAGCAGCAAACGTTCTGCTGTCTATTAACAAACAAACGGTGCGGACAGCGTTAAACACCGTACACGTCAGTGTTGCGGTGTTCACAGTAACGAGGGATTATTTGGCTGACGAAGATGAATTACACGGCTTAAGTTTTTGCGCTTCAAGCTGCATTTGGCACACGAATAAAAGAGACGACTATAAGTGATCAAAAGGAATCGAAACCACGTATTTATGTCTGACCTCATGTGGTTTGAGTAGAAAGTTGCTTACCTTGGGTCATCTCTCTTATTCGCGCCGACTGAGTCCAGGTTGGCTACTACTACTACTGCTGCTACTACTACTACTACTACTACTACTACTACTACTACTACTACTACTACTACTATGCACGTGGAAAAAAAATCGAGCCCCTCCGACCACCTTATTCTTCTCGCTCATATATGTAACGAAAAATGTATACACCATCTTTTTAACCGGGTAATCACAAGATTTACTTGACGCATATCACTGCACACAAGCGAAGCGAGGAGCTGGCAAAGAGGCCTTTGCCACCTCTTCAATTAGCTAGTTCCACGATAGCGTGCCATCAAAAATGATGCCAAGGTATACGGAATAATGCACTGAGGTCAGGGGCGTGCAAGAACAGCGTGATGATTTATACTTACGTATAAGTATACTTGGCGCTTTGGGATAATTCTTGACATTTAAGCTTATTCGGGAATGTTTTGTTTCAGTGAAACACATCTGCCGAATGATGTAGGCTCGTTTTGCTAAGTGTACGCTCCTTCATCGTAGAGTGTTTTGCTTATTTTTTGAACTTCGAACACTTAAATATAAAGAATAAACCGACATAAGTTACTTGAATCACGTCACTACAGACTATTATATACGTCAATCATTTGAAAAAGAAAACAAAACAAATAAATAACCAGCAAGCAAAGCAATTAATTTACTAGTTACATTAACTAACGTTTTATTTACAAAAGTTACGGCACATGTCCATGTCCGAAATTTGAAGGCAATCCTCATAAAAGTCTAGTTACGGGCATCTACGTTTCAAAGCGACCATGTAAACCGAAATAACTGGCGTCAAAATTGCTCCTTCAGTTTAGCTGATCACGCACGCAACACTGCGAAGTGCAGCTCCCTCCGCGACCCCCTTGTGACGTAGTAGGGTGGCGTGAAATGAAGCTTGGCTATATACGATGCGGCAAAGTGATCCCCCTCGTCCCTCCTGGTAAAGGGAATATGCATACAATCGATAGTTATGCACAGGGCCTATCGAAAGGAGATCGTGGGAAGAGGGAAACCTCACTTTACGCCGCACTCTTACGTCACGCAGGACAGAGGGCCACGCTCCACGGTGCTGCGTGCGTGGCCAGGTAAAATGAACGAATAATTCGACGCCAGGCTATTTCGGCGTTCATGGCCATTTCGAAGTGTCGAAACACGGAGCTAGAATTTTATTACGATTCCCTTGAACTTTAGAACATAAACCTCTGCCGTAAAGCAACTAGGAAGTTAATTAATCCGAATAGTTTAATAAGTAAATAGATTTGCTTTGTTCTTTTTTTATATTGAAAATGATGCCCACCTGTGCAGATAATGCATATGTAGTCACGTAATTGAAGTACACTTTCTAGGCTTTTAAATAACAAAGTTTTCAAAGTAAACAGAAAAAAAAACCACACGCGTACTATACTTCAGAAATGTCTAACATCGTAAATTCCAAATACAGCGCAAGAAATACACATACACATAAAGAAGACACGGACAAGCGCTTTCTGTGTTCTTGATGTGTATGTGTATTTTTTGTGCCGTATTTAGAATTCACCTACTGTAGACTATACAATGCAAAACAAGACGTGTTTCATCACCCCCCCCATATATATATATATATATATATATATATATATATATATATATATATATGTATATATACAGTTATTAAAGATCAAGGAACCTAATTAATATATATATTATTCAATGTACAGTAGCAGCCCTGATATAGAATTTTGAGGACTATCATTTGTTAGTTTAATCGGTGAATTAAATGCACTGCTCATTCAGGTACACTGTTCGGCATCTGGAAATAGTTAATAAAGAACACTCTTGTGACTTTCTAAACACTTAAGGTAAAAGGTCGAGTTAGTTCAGTAAGAGTTTATATTCGAACATGTCAAATGCCTTCCGGACGCTAACAAATTGGGCAAACAGGGTGTTGCTTTTATGAAATCTATTAAAGTTGAGGTTATCAAATTACATCTTCAAGAAAGCTTGCTGCACTGCTGCCACTGTGGAAACCGTATTATGCCACACTATTCATGGCAAAATGACGGCATAGTTTTATGAAACACTTTCTCCAGAACGCCCTCCACATAAAGAAACGTATTGCAATGGACCCGTGGTTACCGTAGTGGCCTTTAAGTCCTTATTTATGTTGTGACCTGATGACACTAACCTTCCTACTCTGAGAAATACTGCATGTATAGAGAAGCGTTCATTTTTTATTGAGCCCAAAAATATTTTGGCAACCACAATTACAGCATGTTTAGTAATAAAGGCATCATCACTGGGCGATCGTGAAGTCGGTTTCAACTTCTCTTGTGTCGCACGTATTCGGTTATTATTGGGATGTACACGGAGCTAATATTCGTTTCAAACTGTATGCGTAGTGAAAAGCACACAGATTCTGAAACTTCCATCCCTGATTTAACATCTGCCCATGACATTCGTTAGCTATACGTACACAAGACTGGTGAGCAAAAGCTCCTCGCGATATATAACGCCCATCTTTTTTTTCGTTTTTTTTTTGCACGTTGGTTTTGAACGTCTGCTGACAAGAGAAATAGCAACACCTTCGGTGAAACAACTGAAACTGAATTGTTTTAACCAAGCTCCTAGTCTATTTCGTGCTCGGGCGACAACACGAGAACTGATTTAATTAATGATTATGTTTAGCTAATGTTACCTTACCCATGACTTTGTTTCGCATCTGTTTGAATTCTTCCATTGAATGCACCACCATCGTCAGGGTTGTTTTTTTTTTGAAATTTTAGTAAATTACTTCTAGTGTAACTTAGCTTAAGAACGCTTTCATGGAAAGACCGGGACCATTTCTCCTTTTGAGCTTCGTTCTATTTTGATTCCCTCGTAAACACTTTCGAATTCTGAACACGCCAATCGTAAGACAGAGTATACCCTAATAATCGAAACAACGAGTCAGTTCTAGTTAAAGCCGGCAAATGCGTTTGTTTACTTCGTTGCCACTCAGCATATGTTTCTCGTCCTCGAGGTCTTGAATTTGGAATTACTCTCTCGAGACTGGGATGGGGACAAAAAAGACAGCGGTTTTCTTACCAATCGCGGCTGCTCGGCATTTGCGGCATTCTGCCGCTGAGTCGCGCAGAGACGGGCTTGAGTCTTGGTCGCAGCGGCTCCATTTTCACCGGTGAGGTGTGCGAAAACGCCCTTGTGTTCATATATAAGTGAACTTTAAATATTTCCTAGACGGATTGAACTAATTCGGAGCCCGTCACCGTGGCGCCTAAAATAAAAAAAAGAAAATAGATTCTATGGTTTTAGGCGCAACAACCGCGATCTGATTATGAGGCACATCGTATAGTGACGGATTCCGGAATAATATTAACCACTTGAGGTTCTTCGACGCGCACCCAATGCACGGCACATGGGCGTTTTTTGCATTTCACGCCCATTTTAACATAACATCCTCACTGATTCAAATCTCTGCCTGCGGTGAAGTCTGTCCCGTAATCATTGTTTAGTAGCTATAACTCACGTGATCAGTACCCGTAATAACCGAACATACCTATTATGATCGTGCGAAGATGTGTACGCTGGCATACTCGGATAGTGGTCGATCTGAAAAAAAGTGATAATAGTTTAAAAAAAAAAAACGTCTTCTTAAAGGACTACGTACTGGAGTTCTTGTGGGAAGTGACATTGCATAGCGATGCAGGTAGTGGTATATTTTTTATCTTGTCTTCTGTCGGCTATGCTCGTACATAGCTTTCTGTGTAGGCATAACATCCATTTTAGTATGCGGATGACTCTTTCACGACGGGTTAAAGGTTGCTTTATATATATATATATATATATATATATATATATATATATATATATATATATATATATATATATATATATATATATACAAAGCTTTGCTAAGGCTCGTGGCCCACAAGAACGTCAGCAGAGCTTTCGTGGCACATAATGAACAGGTGGTGCTTTGCCATGGGCCGAGAATGTGGCGTATACTGCCAAGCTCGAGTACCGTTAAAGGTGCAGTAACGCCTTCAAAAACTCTCTCCGGCGCGTAGCGGCAGCAGTCGCACAGAACATTTTGCAAGTCTTCAGGAACGTCATATTCAGAGCACATTAGTCTTGTGGAGGAGAACTCTCATTAATTAAAATTGTCATCGGTACCTTTAACGCGGATTGCAACGACGGTTTGGGAATATAGGCGTTTCTTCTAAACCACCCGCCTTTCGTAAAGTAAGGATGTCACCAACACTTGAAAAGAATGTATCCGTGAGAGCTTCGATTCGCCGCCGAACGTCGCGGATTTCAAGCAAGTGATTGCATAGCGGGGGGCCAATCGACACCTGCGGTGCTATTTGTTCGAAGCTATTCTTGCGTGCATTGTTCCTTGCAAACGTACGACGACACCACCCGTTCTCGCGGAAAGAAGTACGCATAGGCATAAACCGAGGCCCTCACGGAGGGAGGGGGGGGCGAATTGGTGGAGGGACGCAGCCACAAAGCAGCCGATTGAAGAAAGACGCGCGCGTACAGCGGCGAGCAGCGGGAGTAACCGCAGGAAAAAAAATATGATTCGCGTGCCTACGCCGTCACATGCGAGAACGGTCGCGGGTCATTGCGTCGCCTCCGCATCCACTCAAGCGGGCCGCGGATGCTCCGTTCCGAGCCAGTACGAGCCAAAGACGCCCCACGCGGAAATGAATGTCTCCGATTCCGGAACTGCCTGGCACTGCCACGCTTATCTCGCCCGAGGAGCGTTTGAGTGCGAAATAATGAAGGGGCTAAGTGCTCCGCTCGGAGCCCTGTAGACGCGCGCTCCTCCAAACAACCGGGATGACGCCGCGTTGACAGTCGCGCTTGTTTTCCAACGGGCGGCTAAACCGATGTCGAATCGTTTAGAGAGCGCGGAGGAGGAGAGCGCCCACGGCGCTGCCGCCCCCCTCTAGTGAAAACGACCTGCGAAAGGCTGTCCCTCTGGCTCTGGCCACTGCACCGTCCTTTCTGGGTGGCCCGTGGAAGGGCGGTAGTTTGGAAAGCGCAGGCTCTGCATTTCACATCGCGGTTCGGTAAGAAGGTAGTAGCGTCGACTGGTAAGGCAACGGCTTTTTCGAGCTACGGAACCGCACGGCGGCGCATGGCAGAGCGCTTTCTGTTCCAGAGCATGCGCTCCTCATGCTTGCGCAATTCACGAGTTTCATATTTGCATCTAGCCATTCATTCAAGCATCCGCAGCGTGGGTAAGTTGAAGCTTGCCTGACGCATCCCTTCGGGTATGTCATGCTGCTAAAACTTTGGTTAGCGCGATTGCAATATTTTTTAAGACAAATTTCAATGATTACTAAAGGACGACATCGCTAACACAGAATAGTAATGCGCGGGTTTCTACAATCTCTGTGTGTGCATGCGTGTCCTCTCATCTGCGTGCTGGGGCCGTATAATGTAAAACTATTCCAATATGTTTCTATTCCAATCTCCTGACGTCAAATTTGCGTAACCACAGACGCAAGCAACGGGCGGTCACCCGCAGGGTTGTCTGAACACACCAATAAAACGCCCTCCTCGTTCATAGGAGGTCACTTTTGTTTGTTTGAAAAACGAATAACATTGCCTACACTAAGCGGCTTGTCGTATATAATTGGCTGACAAGAGGCGAGGAGAACGCTCAAGTGGAGAGGGATTCGATGGGGCAGAGGCAGTGCCCTGAAAATCGATAACCGGATGAAGAGGGTGGTGCCGGCGTCTACGATTGGTCGGCTTACCCTTACTTAGCTTGCGGTGGCTGGTCGAAAATCGCGGCGGCATGCAACGGAAGCTTAAGAATGACGCTGAAACGGATCCTCGGCAAAGAAGAGTTGGCAGAATGAGGTGGTCAACGTGCCGAAAGGGCTCGAAAACGTTACACGGCCACGCAAAAAGATTTATTATACGCGAATACACCCATGCTCTCCGGCAGGTGCGAGTAGCCAGCGTCTCAGCGATCGGCGGCAGCCATCTTTTATTCCTTTGGGAACAGGGCAGCCTGCGGCTATTCAGAAGAAAATTCAGTTTTGTTCGGCATATTAATGCATCTTTGATGCGTACACGTCACTTTCACGCGGTGAGTTTTTGCGGTTTTGTCACGTCGCGTGACAGGCAGGTGAAGTGGGTGCAGCCCGAAAACTTTTGACCAATAGCCGGAGGCTAATGGCGAAAAGGCGTCGAATCAGAAGTAACTGTTTTTCTTTTTTCTCTCAAATCATGCATAATCAGTGTGTACACGTCATGTGAGGTGTGGAGGTATCGCGGTTTTCGTGACGTCGCGTGACAGTCAGATGAAGTGGGGGTGGTCGAAAAAAGTTTTTGACCAATCGTGGAGGGCTGATAGCAGAATTGGAATAGAAAAGTTTGGAATAGTTTTACGTTATAGCGCCCCTGAGCTGCAACTACTTGTAGACACATTCGTTATTCTGAACACGGCTTACGTCTTTAGAAGTTGCAAATACATATGTCTAATTAGAGTTGTTAACTACTTCAGCTGCGCTTTCGTTCAATTTTCCTTTTGTGTAATGAATTATTTTGCGCATTTCAAGCGTTATTAAAGCGACAGCTCTTTAAATCGGTGTCTTTCTTTAGTTGTTTTGGCCTCCTGGGATGGTTGGGCGATCTCGGAGAATAAACAGTGGAACATACCTAATGACCCGAGTTGCCCGAATAGACGACTTGTTGCTGGCTGCTGCCTGTCCCAGTAAAAAACTTGCATTCAATGGGTATGGTGATACTGGGCAAGTGCCCGAACAGATAACTTCGGCACAGCGTATGTGATACTGCTACGTGCCGATTCTTGGCGAAATGCGACAGAATGGATGCGCCAAGGTGACGCAAGGCATATCTAACCTTAAATGTATTAAAGCGATAGCGCCCAGTCCGCAACAAACACCACCCCGTCGAGCGCGGCCTCTTGATGGATAGCCATTGGGATGAAGTTGCATCGAGGATAGTATAGGACAATGTAAGTTGCTACGGAGTTTCAATTGGGGGACCGTGATTACAACGAGACATACTGTGTCCTGATATCATTCGGCATGGCGGTTGGAAGCGCGATTGCCACTCCGTGCGTCTCCTGATGTGCCCATAACGTTTCGCGATTTGCGGATGGCATGGGTGTATGCAGGAGGTTATGCAAGAGAGCTGTCGCTGACTTTGACAATCACCTTCGATGGTTTCTGCCACAGTCTTTTATTTCGGCCGGTCACTTTGAACGTGATCTGAACGAGAGCAGGAAGCCGAGTAATAAGCTACAGGCAGCTTCTCGCGAGTATAGCATAGGTTATGAACGCACGTTGCAAGCTCCGCTCGTTTACATGTGGCCTGAAGGCTGGAGATGCTGGCTTGGCAGGCAGGTATCAGCCGCAGATACAAACATCGTGGGAAAACGCGAAAGCAGGTCGCATGACATATTTCGTTACCACCTATAAAGGCAAGGTAGCATCACTGTAGGATCAGAGGACACGGCACCCCTGACAACTTCGTCCCGAATCTGAGCCTTCTCGGTGGAGCAAGAAATGACGGGAGAGCTTTTTCTGGAACAGATGAACGGAATACTGATATTGTAACCAGGGGGCACGTAAATCATGCACCTGTCCCACGCGAAGCGAGGAAAACTAAAAAAAAAAAATCTTTACCAGAACACATTTTTGCTTAACCTCGTGCTGAAAATGGTAGTATACATTATTATTGTGATTGTTCAACGCCACGCTTAACCAATAGCGCGCGAGAGTCAACCGGACGGCAAGCCATCTCGTTATAACGACGTTAGCGACGACACCCGCGAGAACGAACGCTCGCGCGCGCAGCTCACGCTATAGTACAGGTGTCCTCTGCTATAAGCCCTTCTCACAAGCACGCCACAGACCCTGCCCCGGCTAACTCGGTGGCCAAGCTTATCGGCTGATCGGAGATAACCAAGAACGCGTGAAGCTATTAAGTGCACCGGTGGCGATGGCCTTTGTTATCAGCGCGTAGGCGCTCATTTGGCTTCCCGGCGCGTTTGGTCGACGTTCGTATCTAACGCCGAGTACGCTGCAACAACTTATATAATATTTGGGGTTTTACGTGCCAAAACCACTTTCTGATTATGAGGCACGCCGTAGTGGAGGACTCCGGAAATTTTGACCACCTGGGGTTCTTTAACGTGCACCTAAATCTAAGCACACGGGTGTTTTCGCATTTCGCCCCCATCGAAATGCGGCCGCCGTGGCCGGGATTCGATCCCGCGACCTCGCGCTCAGCAGCGCAGCACCATAGCCACTGAGCAACCACGGCGGGTACTGCAACAACTTAGCTTTACGCCTGTGTGATGAAGCTGTTAAATGTCATGCGCTCTTCTATTAGCAGGTTTGTGTGCATTAAAGACGCATATATAAATCCGACTATGTATGTACATAGAGGGTGTACCAGCTATCATGCGCCAAATGTGAGAATAAAGCGAAGCCTTGTATGTGGATGAAACCAAGCACTTTCCTGATGAAGCGTCCAGTACTTTTCGTGTTCTTCCTAATTTGATTAATTCTAATGCCTAAGGAACCAACGTTTCAATTGTTAATTTTGGGAACGTCATTTTAGCACAAGGTGTAGAACACATTCGGTAGCACCAATTACCTTTTGCGCGGCTCGTTTTGGGAACGGAGAAGTTCTCGTCGGCAACCAATGCGCAGATTTTGGTCAGCTTAGTTGAATTTAAGAGGGAAGGTCAAAATCTAATAGTTCAAGAAAGGTGATTTTAAATTTATGCCATACATATTATATTTCCTGAAAATTCCAATATTTCGAAAAAAACTCAAGTATTAAGTCCGCGACTGTGCACCCCAGCAACAAAAAACGATGTCACAATTATATAAACTTCACCTAATAATACATCTAAAGCGGAAAAACTTGATGCATTATACACCGTTATCAATATACCAATAACGTGTCAGTATAGGACTCTTGCAAAGCCCTCATACAGTGTAACAATTTCACGTAATATGTTAATTCGTTAAAACAAGTTTGTGCGCTTCAAATGCTCTGGCGGGCGCATTTTACAGAACTGCGCATTTGGTGCAGAGTTGAGGATTTGTAAGCTTTGTGCCTATACGTTTTTCAATTCACCGATGTTCTGCAATTTTTGTAAAAACTTTGAAGCCTTAAATGAAAATTATGTTTCCTGCAGTCACTAGAATTTCTCTATGAAATGCGACAAATGTCCCTCAAACTGGTACAGTGGTTGTCCCATCAAAACATTTCTGTGTTCAACAGGTATTTGAATTGGGAAATCACAGCTGGCCCCGAGCGAAAGCTTCCTCTTAAGAGAAAGATCGCGAAATATGAAAAAAAAAAGGTTATACCGGGCTCCCCGCCGGCTCGCCGCAGCCGTAGGGCTCTCAAACACGCTGCGCAGAAACTAAGTGCACTCCACGCCTGACACAGCGGTTCTATCGCTTTGACAGGACGTCCATCTTGGCATGGCCGCAAAATTCCTGCTGGCGACAAGCCGCGCATCTGAGCGCCCGGCAGTCTGTGACAGCGGTAAGCAGGCTGCCAAAGTCAGGTTATGAAGGATCGCATGCGCGCGCAATGGATTTTCCGCGTAAGGCCGACACAAACATGCCTTGGCATAAATGTAGCAGCCGCCTCGATGAAATTGAACAGGTCATACTGTATGAACGAAATGGTTCATTACGCAGGTGGAATTAGTCCGTTCGCCGTGCGTTTGAGAACTGCACTGCGGCTGCGTTAAACAACTGTCCCCCCCCCCAAAAAAAAAAAAGAAAACAGGAAGAAATGAAAACAAAAGAGTGAAGGTTACATAATGCGAAGGAAAAAAAAAATAAGATGCTGTTCTTTAGAACACTGTAATGCTGAGAACTGTAATATGTTGAACTTTTGAATACTGAATTTGCACTGTAATGTTGAGAGGTCAAGGGGCAAAGGTTGCGCTTGTTGTTTCTCGGTCAACTTAATGCAAGCGAAAAAATACATATGACAAAGCAGCTGTTATATAGTACGACCTAGTGTGCTGTCTCAACTTGTAGAAGTGGTTGACTGGCTGTGTTAGAGACGGAACGCGCACTCGCAGCTCTTACGGGGCAGAACTTATGCGATTGATCACGGCATCTAACCGATCACTCTTCAGCAATCATCACTGGCGATTTCTTTTCACGTTGACGTTTAAGCATAAAATGGTGAAAATCCCGAAGGCAGCAGACCTTGTTTGAATCGCTCGCGAAAAGATCCCGGATAAAAGAATGAAATGAAGGGAGGGTGTTTGAAGTGCGAAAAATCGAAAGAGAATCGGATCGCGGGAAAAGCGTCCGACGCGTCTGGATTACAGTCATCCGGTGACACTGAGCTCAACTACCGCGTTCTGCATGGTGAGCTATATCGATCAGGCTAACCGGCCGCCGCCGACACGAAGCTTCGCCAATGGAAAGGGGTGGAGTACTGGTGCTGACCCTGACAGGCGCGTGGCGTCGCCTGCTGACCCTTAAGGCCCCCTCCCCCGCCGACCTTGCCTCGCCAGCCACGACCGGCGGCCGCCGCCGCCGCGCCGCGCCGCCGGCGCCCATTGTTTCCGGCTGGCTCCGTTTCCCTCCTCGTTCCATGTCCATTCACACGACCGCGGTGCCGGCACGGGGGATACGCCGTTCTCTCAGCACTGGGTGTGTGGGCCACCCGGAACTTTCTCAGGCCTGTCGGCGTCATTAGCGCTTTCGGAGAGCACGGGCGTTGAAATGCTCATTACGAGCAGCGGCGCTCCACACCAGGCCGTGCGCTGCGCATCTGTCGGGACCGCCGAGATGTGCTGCTGCCCGATGAGCGCGCGCTGTCACCGCGCGGTGATATACGCGCAGGAGGAAACGAGGGAATAAATTGGCGGCGTTGAAGGGGGAGAAACACGTGTTCTCTGGTGAGACGAAGGCGGAGGGGAACGTCCACTCTCGTATTTAACGTCCAGCGCAGGACCAGACTGTGGCACCGCGCGGCAAATGGGCGAAACGCAAAATGCAACCGCAGCCTCGGAAATGGGCAGACTTGTGTTTCAAATGAACGCGTTCGCCGTAGTGTAAAGGACTTCGCCTGTCCCACTGGCGGCCACGCGAAGTGACGAAAGCTGTGACGTGCACGCGTGGTCGCACGCCCGGCGCACGAATCGCGCTCGTTTATAGCTGTAAACCAGGGTACGTGCTTCGGGCATGTGCCTTATTGCTCAGCTGGGACCCGTGTCCGCGAGAAGGTTCTTACGCTAAAGCTGGTCGTAAGGTTCCATCCAATCATGACGTTGGACATATTATTAGCGAAGGCGGCCGGCACTTGTGACCGAAACGCTTCCTGAATTCGGCCGCAGTTTTGGACAGGCCATCAGTGTAGATATTTCGCCTTGTTGGTGTAACATTTTGAAGTTTTCTTATAGCGCGAAAGAAAAAAAAAAAGCACGAGGACGCAGAAGAGAAAAACAGACGCACAGGTTGTTGGAAGTTAGCGCCTGAATGTGTCTGTTTTTCTCTTCTTTGGAGAGGTGCAAGATTCCGAAATATACAAATCACGAGTGTCTGCCTATAATTTACGAAGGCGATGACGGTTCTCTACAAAAAGCACCCGGTCGCCGAATCGTGCGCGCGTTCTCCGTTTCCGAGTCCCGCCGACGGAGACCCACATTCGCGTTTTCCTCGTTTCGTTCGTAACTTAAGCCCCTTCTGGATATTATTTTCTTTTTTTTTTTTTTTTGCTCGCGCGGTGCGTTTTTGTTCAGTCGTCCTGAACATCAGATGACCTGGAACGCCGTGCAGAGCGCCTTCTGCGTTCAACACTCGCAAAGTGTGGGAAAAAGGCTCGCCACTGAATAGAAGATATCGGAAGCTGCGCCTCGCTGGTTGGGTCTCTACCGCGCCTTTAATTATGACTTTACTTCCTCTGCCTAAATAGCTACTGACATCTTGCGTTTGTTATTAATGTCATTGCTGACTGTGGTGATGTGAAAAAAAAAAAAACTTGGTACAGGCACTGATGTTACGTGTGTATAACAAATGCCCCTGTGATCTTGAGTAGTGCCCCTTTGCAAAAAGATCATCCATGAACTGATAAATTAAAAATATATTATGGAGTTTTTTCGTACCAAAACCACGATTTGAGTATGAGGTATGCCGTAGTGGTGGACTAGAGAAATTTGGCACCTAAATCTAAGTACACGGGTGTTTTCACCTCCACAGAAATGCGGCCGCCGTGACCGGGATTCGATCCCGCGACCTCGTGCTTAGCGGCCCAACACCATAGCCACTAAGCAACTACGGCGGGTCACTGATAATCTCACATGAACTAGGGTTTGATGGTATCATAAGCCGACATCATCGTGTTTTAGGGGTTTCGTAAGCTTTATTATTGCATTTACGGCAACCTCCCTTTTCAGAGTGCACGCACTGTGAAAAAACAAGGTGGCTACGAGGCAGGACACCCATACGTTGAATTAAGTAGCTGTCAGTAGAGCTTATATTGGCCATATGCGTCGTGCCAGCGATTGTGCTTGCCGCAACTTCACATTTGCCCATCAGTGTTTACAATTTTTGCACACTTAAGTTGTTGATGTGTGTGTGCGTTTTCTTGCACTTTCTTTCCTGTGGATATTTTTTTTATACGAGCTTTTCTGTGGCTGTTCACACTATAGGTTATCCGTCTTTCTAGGGGATATGAGAAATAGCTGTTGAGCATTGCGTGTCATGGCTCTTGTGTAGGTTATTTTTCATAAAGAGAAATTGTTACACAGTCACATTGTGCCATTGCCTTCGCGATCGCTCATGTGCATTGATGGTGCGAGTGTGAACAAACTCGGAATTATGGAAACACGTATGCGAGTAGAAAATAGTTAACAACAGTAAAGGGGCATGAATTGAACCAGTAGAATATGTAAAAAGAAATGAGGAATGTGTATATTGAAAAACCTTTTGCCTGTTTTGATTGCGAGGACAATTGTATTTCTGTTTAATTTCTCGTCGTATACTCACGGATAAATCTTGACTGTAACAAGTGCTAATATAGTTTTCATGCGGTTTTCTCTCTTATACATTCTGATTGTACTTCTATGCAGTGAAGTTTGAATGTTGCATAAATACCGAACATAATTGCCCGAGCGTTTCTTTCTTCCTTCCTATGCTTGTATATCATTTTCATTTTGTTTGGTCCAGAAATTATGATGTAAAAAATATATACTGTTTAATTTTCCTTACTTTAAAAAGAATTTGTTGCTTTTAGCCAAGTTCGCTGAACAACACTAGTATCGTCATGGAGGATTCATTCATTCATTCATTCATTCATTCATTCATTCATTTGCTGATCGCAGCCAAGGTGAGCTTCGAGAAGCTGACCAACCTAGACTTCGCGGGCAGCGCGTACTACACGATCCGCAACCTGTCGCTCTACGAGTGCCAAGGCTGGTGCCGCGACGAGAAGGAGTGCGTCGCGGCCGCCTTCAGTTTCGTGCTCAACCCGCTGGCGCCTCAACAGGAGACCACCTGCCTGCTGCAGAACAGCACGCAGGCGCGCAAGCCCACCGCCAGGCCACAGCGGGCCGTCAACCTCTACTACCTCGTCAAGAACCACATACGCTCCGGTCAGTCACATTGCGCGCCCAGCAAGTAAATCCATTGTAGTGCGCAGAAGTCACGTTATAATGGGCGTAGAAGCGAGCGGCCCTCGCCCGCGCCAACAGCTTGGGTTCACGTTCTCTCGTTCGCGTGCGCAGAGAAAATCTGCGACCGGCTATGGTCGTTCGAGCGGTTCCCGAACAAGATGGTGCGCGGCCACGACACGGCGGTGCTCTTCACGGCAAGCAAGGACTCGTGCCTGGCGGCCTGCCTCAACGAGGACCGCTTCGTGTGCCGCTCGGCCGAGTTCAACTATGTAACCCTGCAGTGCCACCTGAGCGACGTGGACCGGCGGTACGCGGGCGTCCAGGAGAAGTACGGGGACGCCATCGGCGTCGACTACTTCGAGAACGCCTGCCTCGAAGGTTGCCCCCATTCTGTTTAACCTGCTATTCCCTCGGTAGCCTTGTAGCCACTTGCGATTGCGCTGCAGCTGACGGGCTTGTTGCACGTCTCATACGTTCATGCGCGCAAGCTTTTTTCCGCTAAGAACTACAGGTGCGCAACGCTTCTCTGTAGCTGGACGACCACGTTTTGGCTTGACCAGCTTTGTCAATAACCGCGAATAAAACCGAGCAAATATCAAAAGGCACACGTGGCAGAGCGTTACTGTTTGATGCTATTGAGACGGCTGTAGTATAAGCCATAACCACGGAAGGAGAGCAGTGTTTCGGAAATGCGCGGGACGCGTGTTTGCTGCTTTCCTCAACAGTTGCTTTGCTGGCTGTTCTTGCAATAACAAACTAAACTTTAAGAAAAGAAAGAATAAGAAAGGAGATATGAAAACTGGTTCCGTGGTCCGCCTCCGCCCCCAAAGCGGCAGTTGGCCCACTCATTTCATTGTTTCTGCAAACGCGTATCGACCAGAACGCGTGCGGCTGCGCCGCAGTGATTTTTAGATGTGCGGCAAAGCCCGCTGCACCTAACTTGAAAAAATGCGTGTAAAAAGGCGAGATGTCGGAAATTGATCCATAAATTATCTTTATTTGTAGCATAGATGAAAACGATAGCTTATTTAGCTTATACCGAGTGTTTCTGCGAAGAAGTTAAGCAATTTTTAATAATCTCCATGGCAGATAGCACAATTAGAGTCCGTAAGGTGGCCCCCTCGAAGAGGCGGACATTACTTGCACGAGAAATTCAAATGTCTAATAGACTAATAAAATTTCACGTAACGGATTACGTTACGGCGCACACTGCAATTTACAAATTGTAGCCCGTGAGCCTGCAAGGCACATCCACTTGAAAATAAATCTGGGGATGACATCATTTTCAATATATGCGCCATCAAACTTGCGGTAAAAGTACATGGTCGTTCCACATATTTTTTTAACAAAATGCCATTTGATGCATTGAAACACATAAGTAACTGGCCTACCAATTTATTTCTTCGCAAAGTTCTGGAAGTAATGTATCGAAGCTGGTGTAATCCTGAGAATTGGTTCCAAGTAGATCCGCCTTGTAAGCTCCCCGGCTGTAGTTCGTAAATTACAATGTGCGCGGTAATGTTATTAGTTAAACCTTAATTCGTAAATTTTAGTCAGTTATGCATTTCAATTTTACGTGCAAATAACGTCCGCCTGCTTTAGCAATCGAGCTCAACGATTAGATTTCTGCTATCAGCCACAGGGGATCATTAAACATTGGTTAGAATCTTCGCAGAAATAGCCGGTAGATTGGATAACCATGTTAAGAAAGAGAAATGTATGCAAGGAACCATTGCGCACCGCCCTTTCAATTCTAATTTTTAAAAGTAAGGCTTGTTATTGCTGCAGCAGATTTGCATTGAAGCCTGCTGCTGCGTCGATTATTAGGAAAAATTCCCATTTTATTACAACACATGGATATCTTTACAATTTTCGATGTTATTGAGGCTACTTTCAAATGACGTGCCTTGTCTCCAACTTAATTTGCTTTAAAAGAAGCGTTGTGCACACTTCAACAGAACTTCTTCTTTATGAGATATATCTGTCTTTGCTTAAAGGGCCCCTCACCAAACCCCATAGCACATTTTGATTATACGCTGGAAGTTGTCGCGTGTCCTCTACGGAGCGTTCTGCCGCAAAAACTTTTTAAGACAGCTCATTAATAGCCGAGATAGAAATTTCAGTGTCGCGAACCCATGATTTCAAGAGGCGAGCTTCACCGCAAACATGGACGTTCTCTCCTTTTGTCCTGTCTAGCCTCCGGAAGCGAAATTCCTTCCCTGCGTTCTCCCATACCGGAACTCGAGGATCGCATGACGCATTACGTCACAGGCCTCGCGTTCATTTTTTTTCTGCTCACTTTTCTTTGCGGCGCGGCTTACTTCCGCTGACGGCGTCGCGTGCGGGCTGTCGCGATTGTCTCGTTTCGCGCAGCACACTATTTCGCGCGCTGTGCACGAGAACACTTGACTAGCGGTATAAGTCTGTGCTACACGTATACTGAGGCAAACACAAGCGGATCACAGAGCTTGATCCCGCGCTGGAACACAGTAGAAAATGACATAGTTTCGGTGTCTGCGCGCGGACTGCACGACGTGGGAACAAGCAGACGGAACGGAAGTACAGCTTTCTTGCTGCGGTGCGAAGTAAAACAATAACGTGCAGACATTCGGTTTGTGTGTTATATTATTTCTCTAAGATTTAATTCGTCTATTCTAGCAACATATTACACAAATAACAGATGTTGCCTTGAATAATTCTCGAAGTCACGTGTCACCACGAGCGACGTCACAGCGCGAACGCGTGTACGTAGGCGCGCTAGCACGTGTACGTCATCCTCCGGCTTGGAGCGCGGCGGCTGTGAGGAGAAGGAAAATGGCGTTCGCTTTGAAATTTCAGATCTTTCAGCGGTGTGTAGAGATGTAATACTTTGCAGACACGATCGTTATCGCGCGTTGTATGCTCGCGCTTGTCAACTCAAAATGGCCAGACCTGGTGAGGGGCCCTTTAAGAAGGTGACCTACGTCTTATCTTGATCTTGACTTTGCTCGCACCAAGAACGTGCTTAACTAAATAGCTGCGGACTTTTTCTTCCACATCACAACTGTTGTGATGGGATGAGCAAGAGGGCGTGTGTCATTTTCTTTTTGTTTACTATATCAACACTGCCTATATCTCGATCATATTCTCCTTCATCCTCTTGTTACAAAAGTGAAGAACTGAGGCTGAACAGAGCGAATAAAGCCAGAACACAAAGAAACAAATACCATAGACAAGCGCTGAATATTAACCTACTAGCCCTCATCTCGATCTTACTAATTCAAAAGTGAAGCTTTCTTTAGGTCAGTTCCGATGTTCGCAGTTTGATTTCAGCTGGTTGAGATAATCAAATCTAAGTATACGCTAAGGATGCTCTCGTATGCACTATATTAACAGGCACGACTAGTCGACCGGGTATTCTAGCCTACAGTTTTTTTTTGTGTTCCCTAAGGAAGCCCTCTTACTTGTACACTTCGACGGAATGAAATGCCAGCTTCTGGATAGGGTGGCTAGCGTGGCTTTTCACCTGATGTACTGTGTCGTCTTTTGCGTCTTGCCTGAAACAGCGAGCGCCGTCTGTTCGGGGATGAGGACGTACGACTTCGCTCAAGTAGGAGTGTCGCAAGACGTGGTGACGCACTATGTGGATCTCAACTTCTATCCGGATAAAGAACTACTGGTGAGTAGCCTCGTGCTAGCGATTTTGAACTTGAAATATAAGAGGCTATCGGTGCCTGATAATACCACGTTTAGCGCCAAAAGAGTTCTGCAGCACTTCTCGCTTTCGCCGTCCTGGATATTTCGGCACCAACCCATCCACCTCCGCTCTCTATTTCGACAAGTATATTGCCTACGCACGAATTCAGTCCCTGTACAGCATGTGCAGCGGTTGCTAGTCGGGGCCGGTCATGAGTCACCGTGCTTTTTTTTTCTTTTCTACACAGCCTATTGTGACCTCATGGGGACGAAGATATATATAACGCAATGAGACGCAGCAGAGGGAGAATAGGAGTTTGCAGGGGCCTCGTTACGTGGGTTTTACATAGCGTCGATAATTTTGGACAAAGAAGAGCAGCGCTGTTAGCAAGCGGTCATGACGATATGTGTCGAACGTTGTGTAGTGCGCGTTTTAAGCGACCCCCCCCCCCCCCCCCCCAGTGTGCCTTACCCCCCTAAAAGAAAAGGAAAGAATATCAATGAATAGAATTTATTGATAGGAAAGACAGAGAGGTCGACCTGAGCTAGTGCGCTCTAGTCTGCTACTCGGCACTGGGGAAGAGGGAAGGGGAGTGAAAGTATTGGAATGGATGATGATGATAATAGAAGTGGTGAGTGCTTATGTACATGAGACAGTTGCCTCGCTAGAGCCGCTCGTCGAGCTTGGTGTCCTGCAGGAACTTCAACAATATTTTTGTTGCACGCCATCTGCCACAACGGCCGCATTTGTCATCCCACAACTTGGAATTACTCAACCATTTCGATTAGACCACAAATCGACATCTACGGCTGCGGAACTTGCGGGAATTCGGGAGGCTGTCCGTTTTATGAGAACGCAGACACCCCATAAATGGACAATATTGTGCGATGCCAAATCAGCGCTACAGGCGCTAAAATACTTTTTAAACAAAGGACCATACTATCTGCTCGTGCTGGAAATCGTCGAACAAGAGAACAAGAGAATCGTGAACAAGAGAGGAAAGAAAGAAGACACACCGTTTCTTTCCGACGCCGGCACCCTTCTTCTGCACCGATTGAAATGAATTTACGTGTATTAATGCGATTACCATTCTTAGCCTACTCAGCCACATTGCGTCCAATCTATCTATCTATGGCCTCTTCATGCCTCTCTTCAATTAAAAAAAATATCTAATATTTATTCTGTGCTGGACGCATTCGAACCCGCGTCACACGGCAGCCCGACGCTCTAAACAGAGAGAGAGAAGAGAGAGAGGAATGTCATAAGGGAAAGGCAGGGAGGCTAGCCAGGCTGAGCCCGGTAGGCTACCCCGTGCTGAGGAAAGGGGATTCTCGATCCGACGCTCTAGCGATGCGCCCCGAATGCCAGCGGGCTACACGGGATCAATTCTCAGCGTTAGCAAGCTCTGGCACGCCACCGGTGCAATCTCAGAGGAGGACTTCGCACGCCCGCAGCCAGACGACGCAGCATGTCCACAGAGGGAAGCGCGAGGGAGGAGTCCGCTTGCAGTGCACGGCTCATACGTGACGCGTTTTGGCGGTGGTAATACGCTGCGTCGCAACACTGCTTGAATGCTAATCGCATTCACGTCGACAATTAGCGTGAGATGAGTTCTGCGGAAGCTTTGTTTTCTGTTTTGCTTTTTTTTGCGACGTGCCAATATCCCACGCGCTGTTTTTTTTTTTTTTGTGACTAAACAAATATAGCAATAGAATATCGCTAAAGAGCAAAGTGCGCGTTCTCAAGGCCGGACATAATTATTTCATTATCCACGACTGGCAAACGTGTAGGTTGTCTGCCATCGGTTTCGGTGAACAAAGCAACGTGGTGACAGGCCACTCGTGGCGTCTACTTTCACTTCTGCTTGTTTTGATCATGGATGTCCTCCTACCATATTGTTCGATCCTGTTTCATAATTTCTGAGCTGTATGTACCCAATGATCGTGTTTTTTTTCCTCCTGAAATTGTTTTAATGAGAATACACAACAAATAGAGCGAGATTATTCAACCTTGCTATATGACGACTTGAATTCAGCGTTCACCTGCTGCCAGTGACTTCACCTTGACCTCATTATTCAGGTTAAAGTAAGGTCCTCAACTACAAACGTATTTATTTGTATTTCTCGAGCGTAAACTTATGTAACCATGTTCTGATACTTGTGTCAAATGTGTATCAATATTATGATGCTATAGCGAGTTGACTATAACGCTTTATTGCACTTGTTGAGAGGAAGGTTTCAATGGAAAAATAGGTTACGGCTTAGGTAAGCTGCACCTATACCTAAACTATACACGATACGTGTCAGAAGTTAAGGCAAGATATGTCCCTGCTATATACACGCGGCTGAAGCAGTACCTGCTGCAGTCCAGCCTGAAATATTGCATCGCGCACCTAATTTTTCTTTTGAAAAAATGCATTCCCGAGTGGGCAGCTCCGGCAGCTGGCAGCAGGCGTAGATTAGCGAGAACACTAGAAACGGGTTCGACTCGCTAAAAGATTGGTGAAAGCCGCGTGTGCGAGCGCGATGCGCAAGCTTAACAGAAGTAGCAGCCACCGCCTGGGTTAGAAAAGGTGTAACTTCTGCAAGCTCGAGGCGACAGAGACCGAAAAACCTTATAGCATCGTAGCAAAACAAAATAAGTTGAACAGAGCGGCCGTTGCGAATGGCAACGTGCCTCACCTTTGTGTGCGGCTGGACGATGTCGAAACACGGAGCTAGACTTTTATGACAATTCCCTTGAACTTTAGAACATAAACCTCTGCCGTAAAGTTGGTAACTAGGAAGTTAATTAATCCGAATAGTTCAATAAGTAAATAGATTCGCTTTGTTTTTTTTAACCACCGCCTGGGTTAGAAAAGGTGTAAGTTCTGCAAGCTCGAGGCGACAGAGACCGAAGAACCTTATAGCATCGTAGCAAAACAAAATAAGTTGAACAGAGCGGCGGTTGCGAATGGCAACGTGCCTCACCTTTGTATGCGGCTGGAAGTGTCGAAACACGGAGGCGACAGAGACCGAAAAGCCTTATAGCATCGTAGCAAAACAAAATAAGTTGAACAGAGCGGCGGTTGCGAATGGCAACGTGCCTCACCTTTGTACGCGACTGGAAGTGTCGAAACACGGAGCTAGACTTCTATTACGATTCTCTTGAACTTTAGAACATAAAACTCTGCCGTAAAGTTGGTAACTAGGAAGTTAATTAATCCGAATAGTTCAATAAGTAAATAGATTCGCTTTGTTTTTTATATTGAGAATGATGCCCACCTGTGCAGATAATGCATATGTAGTGACTTAATTCAAGTACGCTCTCTAGGCTTTTAAATAACAAAGTTTTCGAAGTAAACAGAAAAAAAGCACACGCACACAAATAGAAATGTCTAACATCGTAAATTACAAATAGAGCAGGAAACGACATTCGTTATATCATTATGCCATGTGTGCTTCGACTCGACGGGAACACTACATCGAGTTGGTGCGGTATAGCGCAGCAGAATGAAATTAATAAGTGACATGAGTGACATATTTTTCTAGACCGAGCACGATTCCCGCAAAAGCTTCGCAGAAGCATTGGAACGGGAATTTTGCGCCATGTGCTTCAGTGATGTGTCACTATCTTATATCCGATAGGGTTCTGGCTTTTTCAGTATTTATTTCTGGTGGAATCGGGCAAATGCTTTTCGGCGTTTACATATATTCGAAACTTCGGTGTTTATTAAACTTTACTTATCTTTGACATCTCAATTATCTGAAATTCGGGCTTGTAGTCTTTAGAATCGTTGAGAGGTATAAAAGCTAATATCAAGGGGAAAAAAAAGTTAAGAATGGTGACAGTAATTTTTATCAGGCTGACATATCTTCAATCGGGCACATGCTTCTGCACATTTCAACTCGAACACGTCCAACACGAGCCCTAAGATACAGGGCGGCATGCACTACAGCTTAGCTGCTGCTAGGCGGTCGCACATAGCGAGGCTTCGCAGGTCCTTAACCAGGGAGTGTTCTGCTTGTAGGATACGGAATCGGGACATAACAGTTTCATCAGCTGAAGTCATTCAACTTTGTGACGGCTTCTATCAACATACCTTTCTAATGCCATGTTGTGCTTCCGGAGCACTTGAGCGTATATCGTCAAAGACCTGCTACCAAAAGCGCAACGATCTTCTCACGTTACCGGCACTTTTCCTATTCTGGCGTTAATTGAATCGGGGATCGCACCTCCTTTCATTATATTTCACCATAGGTGTAATAATTCCTTATTCTGTTTTTTTTTACCCACACTACTCTGGCGTTAATTGAATCGGGGATCGCACCTCCTTTCATTATATTTCACCATAGGTGTAATAATTCCTTATTCTGTTTTTTTTTACCCACACTACTCAGCGTTATGGCCGGAAACTTGCTTCGAAAGCAACATTCTTTTTCGGCGCCATCATTTATATTCCAAAAATAGTGGATGATATTAATTGTTTTTTCACCATCTTGATTCCATAGACCACGGCGTTTAAATAAAGAAAGAAACAACAACAATAATAATAAAACAGTAGGCAAAATTTATTGCCGAATATTCTTGCAATATCTTTTTTTCAGCCTTAACACTGAACATGCTACATTAATGATTATCCCCCTTGTGGTTCATACAGTGCTGCTCAAGCGGATCAATGGCCAGATTGCAGCCGCTCAAAGTCCTGCCTGTAGACTGTGGAAGAACACGCACTGCAATGCCTCATGCAGTCCAAATAGACGAATACTTGTGAACTTGTAGAGAACATTGTAGAGAAACGAAGGCAGCACTAAGCACGGGGGTAAATAGATAGATAGATAGATAGATAGATAGATAGATAGATAGATAGATAGATAGATAGATAGATAGATAGATAGATAGATAGATAGATAGATAGATAGATAGATAGATAGATAGAAAATGCTCTGCGCTGCAAATAGAGGAAGCCCGCGAATACAGCTCGCATCACAGCCCAGTGTTGTCCGACGGTGACTCATCGGCGCCGTGTTCGCGCATCGCAGAACGCGAGTGCGAGCTTAACCGAGCGAGCGGGCACGCGTGTTTCCGTATCGGACGTCTCGGCGAGGGACAACGGACGATCTTGACCGTCAGGGGCGGCTGGACAAGAACGCTTCCTTTTTAGCCACTGACGCGGCGTTTCACACCGCTTCAGTTCACCGCACACCTTTTTCGGCGGCAGAGTACCACGCACAAAAGACGGCTGGGGGCAGCCGCGTCCGGCGCAACCGATCAACACGAGCCGGAAGGCGTTTAGGTCAAGAGAGAGCGTGAAATAACGGTGCACGGCGCCACCGGCCCGTGGGCAGCGCGCAAACACTCCGAGCTATTCGGTGGCTGCCGTCCCACCGCTTCGACACCAGTTGACCGTGTCAAGAAGCAGTCTCTTCACCAGCGCGGCGCCGTCCCCGCCTCACGTTGTAATCGCTGCAACTCCCACTCATCCGCGTGGCTGGTTCCGTCGCTTCGCACTCTCGCGAACCGCGGCACTTTCTTCTCCCGAGATAGAACGTGGATCGATCCCTCGGGCTTTCTTGAACGAAGCAATCCGCGTGTCTAGACAGGTGTACTGTCGGTGAGAACAATGGAAAAAGCCGCTGCTAGCGTTCCGAATCCGAGCATTGCCATGCACGACGTTGTACCGAGAAGTAGGATAACGATCTAAACGTAGACTTTTATCCTTTGCTTAAAGATGTGGGAATGGTCTTCGCCCAGAGCAAATTATTGCCGACGCAGAAAAACAGTGCTGGTACTTTGAAACAGACACCGCAATACTTCTAAAGAAAAAAAAAAAAGAAAGTAGAAAGAGGTCTAGCAAAGAAAGGAACTGTAACGTACGGCTAACCAGAGCCAGGTTTTTGGTTGCCAACTTTCTCATCTGTTATCGCTGATGTCGGCTACAATGACAATTGCATTCTCATGTTAAGATGGAGCGCAACCAAATTATAGAGGTCAGAACTGAACTGTATAGCATAGAAGAGCTCTACTTTGGCACAGAACTGTGAATTCGAGTCCTTAATGTCTACACTGAGGCAAGCTGAGCGCCTACCGACGCTCGTTTGTGCACTTTAAATTATTGCAAACGTGGTTATCGTTGCTCCATGTTCTGTAAGTTAACGTGAATGCGGAAATTCTGTTCTATTCATTGCGCAGAGAGGTCAATAACTGCCGAACTCAGAGGTGTCCCGTTTACGTCGTTATTATTTTTCTTTTTGGAAATGGGAATAACATGTTATGTGGGCAGCAGCACCTCGATAACACAGCTTTGAAGTAAATCTCAGAATGTAGAAGGCAATGATACCAATTGCCGAGACACTTTCTCTCTTTCTTTCTTTTTCTCTTTCTTTCTTTCTTTCTTTCTTAGCCTCCGAAAGCGCGCATGACACTAATGTGGCGGCTCTGTTATGCACGGTTGGTGGCGTATTTGGTACCCACCCTGCCGAGTTCGTCCCGGGGAGAGCACCACACCGGCTGCTCTTGCAAGGAAATTTATTCAAACACCACGTTCTCAACTGACTGTTTGAATAAAACGTCTTATCAGTCCTACTATTGTAGTGGCAGCCTTCATTGCCATTTCACATGCATTCAAGATTGGTCTGAATACCGACTGATTGATCGATTATATGGGGTTTAATGTCTCAAAGCAATACTGGAGCTATGAGAGACACCGCATTGGAAGGCTCCATATTAGTTTGGCTACCTGGTGTTCTTTAACGGGCAGCTAAGTTTACGAACGCGAGTGTTTATGCATTACGCCTCCATGGAAATGCTGCCGCCTTGGCCGAGAATCGAGCCCACGACCTCGTGCTCAGCAGCGAAATTATATAGTCACCGCGTCAGCGCGACGGTTCTCAAAAAAGAAGCAGTGCATGATGCAACAACCTCTCGTATAAATCGCATCGGAAGATAATTTTTTTTTTCCGTGAGCAGAAACTAAATAACCCAAAGGCTGTCGCCAGTGCAATTTGTTCACGCCAAGTGGGAAGACATTGCAGTTATTATTTCCTTCCAGCTCCCAATGATCTTCAGTCCACAAAGAACAACGCTTTGCGCCACTTTCGTCAGACTGGACAACTGACCCTTACTTTTGATAGTAAAATCCTCAAATCCTGGTCCCAGGCGACGTGAGCTTGAGTTACCTTAAAAGCACTGGTGCGTTTTTGTTTCTTTTTCAAACATCTGGACTGCGTCAAATGCTGTGACCGCTGTCAGGATGAGCGTTGTCACGATGACCATTGTCAGAATGACCACTAATCGTTTTTGTGTGGACGTAACATTTTCGTATCCTCGTTTCTTTTATTCTCATCTTTTTTAAAACCTTTTATCTTACCCCCAGTGCAGAGTATCTAACCAGATAGTTCTTCTGGATTACCTCTCTGTATTTCATCTCTTACTTTCTGTCTGTGCACCATCCGAAGAGCTAATACATCTCTCACGCGAACTTCACTTTTCGGCTCTCTCAAGATACGGAGAGGTTCTTGCACCGCTTAGGCCCACTTAGCTAAAATCCATGGGCGAGAGGTTCATCTGTTAGTTGGATACCCGCCGGGGTGCCGCAGTGGCTATGGCGTTGCGCTAATAAGCCGGATGGCGCGGGATCGAATCCCGGCCGCGGCGGTCGTATTCCGATGGGGGTGAGATGCAAAAACGCCCGCGTGTACCGTGCATTGGGTGCACATTATGAGCCACGTCAAAATTAATTCGGAGTCCTTCACTATGGCATGCTTCATGATCAAATCATGGATTTTGGTACGTAAAACTTTAGAACATAATACATGTTTCATTGTTCTGTTAATGAGGTTGAGAGGCGACAATAACGGCACGTTTGCTCTTTCCGCGATGCGCCAGCAGTTCCCGGAGATTATTGCGTGCCAACATCAAGAAAGCGCGCTGCCCTGAGCGGTGAGCCTAAAATGAACAGCTTGTTTTCCCACCGTGAGACTGCTTGATATTGCTGCTATCCCGTGCACGAAGGTGCCTTGTCACATGGTAATTTTCACATTTCGCGGGCTATCCGGCTATCTCTCTTCGCAAGAAAAATACACGCCCCAATGTGTACTGAAAGATATATATTTGCCCCTGAATACACACACGCAAAAGGAAGGCACATTGACGACAGCATTTTGCTGTTGTGTGCATCGCTGGAGAAATCTCATTTTGACCGATCTGCTACAGCTCTTCAATTAATGTCATGACAACAAGAACAGCAATAACAAAATTAGCCAGTTACCTTTATTTAGCTAAAAGTATATCAGGACTAAAGAATACCGGCGGTTTCTGAACAAGAATTCCTTGGTCTTGTTCACGTAGAATAATAGGTCGCCTTTTTTTTTTCTTTATATAGCTGGACACCCCTGTATATTCCAAGAAAGCGGCGTAACCACCTGTCATATCATATACATACATAAGCCGTGTGGCGGCGCTGTCGTTACCAGTACCGGGTTGATAGAATAGCGTAAAATGTTTGCAATGCCACCCGAAAAATGTATCAGCGCTGATGACCACATAGCTCCGCCAAGCGCACTTATGTTCAGTCCGGGCGTGAGTGCTATTAGCCTGGAAAACCTTGCGCGTATTCACCGGCATTGCATGCATTCCCGTGACTGGTGTCGCACAGGTGAACAGCAAGTCGGAGTGCCTGCGCGCCTGCACGGTGGACAACGACTTCGTATGCCGCTCGGTGCTGTACAAGCCGAGCCAGGACGGCGCCATGCAGGGCTCGTGCTCCGTTTTCCACGTCGACCATCTCATGCTGCCCGACGGGCCGGCCACGTTCGCGGGCTCCAGCCCGCCGCTGCCGCTGCTGGACACTGGCGAGACCAAGGGCATCTACTTGGAGTCACGCTGCACCAGTGAGTGTCCCGCTATGGCCCACGCTGCTGCGCCATGAGTCGACTCCCCCGAATTCGGCTTTTCGCTTAATTCGAACACTGAAAGGTCCCGGCGAGAAACCGTGCATTGTTGTGGAAGGAAGAATCGTTTAGTTCCAACTCGAAAGCATGCCGCTTCGGTTAACTCGATCCCTAGCGACTCGCAACGGTGGTGCCTCCTCAAGCGCGCACCAGTTACTGTAAGCTTGAAAACACGATAAATTCAGCACACGATGCTACTACTTCCCTAGGCGTGAAGGTCGTTTATATAAATTTATTTTTATCTCTTAGTGGCCGAATCTCCTACCGCCCATGATGCCGTTCACGCCTGTATTGTGTCGAGTCACGCTGAGGCAGTATTTAAACATGTCGGCGCTCTTCGCTTCATGCGGGTTGCGTCACGCTTCCATAGGAAGAAACCAAATGACATGACAGAGTACTTCAAGCAAAAAGAAAAAAAAAGGAATTCCTTCATTTTGTTGCCATTTGTTAAGTTGCCTTTTCGGACAATTGGACCAAATCTTGCGGTTACGCAAGGGTCAAGTAAACGGGACTGTACGAATGTGACAGCGTCAGCACGGGGCAGATGCGTCCATCTCACAGGCACGCGATATCCACACCGTTTTTCGCAATCGTAACGCGCCATGGTACCGGTAACCGGTAGCCGCATGTAACCAGTAACCGCATGCAACAAGCTCATATTCGGCCGAGAAATCATGCAGCATGGATATCGCACAGCGTGGCATGGACTCGTGGACGCCGCCGAACACGAGGCTAAAAAAGCATCGCAAATAAGTTTCACGTTGCTATTGTTTGAGCGTGGCCCCCTCAACGACAAATAGGTCCCCCTCGTGTTCGGCACGGCTCGGTCGGAAGTTTATCTACGGCTGATTGTTTCAGGTCACGTAACACAGCAGCTAATTTAAACTGTGTTCCAATACAACCAACCAAACAAACAAGCAAATCGGACTTGAGTAACGACAGTGCAACCGGAATATCGTGACTCAGCAAAATACTGCTTGAATGCTATGTTACGCAATCTTTGGAGTGCTCCAAGCGTGCTCTGAAATGACTACTCGAGGGTGCTATTAGTCTTTAGGGCTCTAGACGACGCGGTCGCTATTGGCTTAAGGATAGCGTCTACCGCATATTATCCGTGACCTTAAACGGTAGCCTGAAGAGGAAGCTTTAGCTCGGGCCCAACTCCGACGCGGCCCATTCAAATACATGTAAAACGCAAAAACGCTTTTCTGAGATAACCTCTGGACTGACTTTAATAAAATTTGTTGCATTGGAGAGGGGAATTTAAATTCTAGTGACTGCTGGAAGCGGAATTTCGATTAAGGCCTGAATTTTGTGAAAAGAATTTTCGAAAATTCGAAAGTTCGACAAAAGAATAGAAGCACGAAGTTTACATATTAATATCTCTGCATCAAAAACAGGGGCCGTATAACGTAAAGCTAATCCAATATGTCTTTATTCCAATCTCCTGACGTCAAATTTGCGTAAGCGCCGACGCAAGCATCGGGCAGTCACCCGCAGGGTTGTCTGAACAAACCAATCAAATGCTCCCCTCGTTCATAGAAGGTCGTTTTTGTTTGCTTGAAAAACGAATAACATTGCCTGCACTGAGCGGCTTGTCTTATCTAATTGGCTCAAAAGATTCGTGGAGCATGCTCAAGTGGAGAGGGATTCCATGGGGCCGAGCCACTGCACTGAATATCGATAACCGGATGAAGAGGGTGGTGCTGGAGTCTGCGATTGGTCCGCTTTCTCTTACTTAGCTTGCGGTGGCTCGTCGACAATCGCGGCGACATGCAACGGAAGCTTAAGAATGACGCTAAAACGGATCCTCAGCAAATAAGACTTGGCAGAACGAGGTCGTAAACGTGCCGAAAGTTCTCTATAACGTTACATGGCCACGCAAAAAGTTTTATTACACGCAAATAAGCCCATGCTCTCCGGCAGGGGTGAGTAGCCAGTGCCGGAGCGATCGGCGGCAGCCATGTTTTATTCCTTTCGGAACGGGGCAGCCGGCAGCTATTCAGAGGAAAATTAAGTTTTGTTCGGCATATTAATGCATCTTTAACGCGTACGCGTCACTTTGACGCAGTAAGTTTTTGCGGTTTTGTGGCGTGGCGTGAGAGGCAGGTGAAGTGGGTGCAGCCCGAAAACTTTTGACCAATAACCGAGGGCTAATGGCAAAAAGGCGTCGAATCAGAAATAACTATTTTTGTTTTGTTCAGTAAAATTATGCATAATCAGTGTGTACACGTCATATCAGAAGGGGGGCTATCGCGGTTATCGGGACGTCGCGTGACAGACAGGTGAAGTGGGGGCGGTCCAAAAAAGTTTTTGACCAATCGCGGTGGGCTGATTGCAGAATTGGAATAGAAAAGTTTGGAATAGTTTTACGTTATAGCGCCCCAGGTATCGCGATTCCGTAAACGGCATCCATTAGACCATTCAAATCGAATAAATTTGATATGTCAAGTTATATCTAAAGTGAAGTTTTTACGTTCTTTACAAGGGTTCTGCAAAAGCTGTATTTCCATATTATTGAATTTTTTAAGATTCATGTGTAACATATCACTTTTGTCCGCTTTAGATTTAATATCAGATGCAATTGACAGAATTACGTTATCGTTTTTCCTTGCTGAGTTAGAGAGTTGTAAACTTGATAGTTTCGTGTTCGGAAAATTTTCGATTTTTGGCAATTTTTACTAAAACATTGATGATGTAAATAAGAAATTTGAAACAAAGACTAGCTAGATATAAAGTTTTTCTTTTAAATGTAACAAATCTCGTCAAATTTGGTGCAGTGGTTGCCGAAAAAAACGAGTTCTCCTTTTACATGTATTTAGATAGGGGCATCCTAGCTGAAGCTTCCTCTTAAATAGCTTAGTATGGAATTTTATGGAAGCTAGAACTAGAGAAAAAGGAAATACATCAGAAAAATGATAGAATAATTCCTAAGCTTTTGTGCAGCTTGCCTCAGGAAGTTGACTTTGTTCTAGAAGTACAGAGCCGTTGTTGATTTGTTTATAAATTCTGCATAGAGGATGTCATGCAAGAACCAGCCGGTGGTATAGACGTTAGCCTTGCGAGGACGCCAGCAATAATGTAGGTTTAAGGATGGTCTTGGGCAGGATACCATTATAAAAGCTTTGTTTGCAACGCCAAGAGCTCACAACCTCTGCTCACAACATGTGGCCTTTCCGAACGAATAGAGAGCAAATAAATAAATAAATAAATAAAACGAAAAGAACGTCCATAATGCACAGTCTCGTTTTATCCTTCGTTTCTTGCCACCTTTGTCTTGCTACGGCCGACGCGAAGCTAGAGCTTGTGGCTGGAGCGCCGCGAAACGCGGCTCACTGCAATCAAATGCATTAGGAAGAGAATGGCTGCGCTGCTCTCTCCTTGAGTGAAGCCGCGGGTTTGGACGTTTAGTACTTGCTGCTCACAGCTAGTCCTACGGAGCACGAGCAGTTAATCGTTGGGCGCTGATGCGATTAAGAAGGACGACAGGACATCACATAAATAATCCGACTTGTCCACTTGCCACTCTGGATCCTCGCGATGGCGCAATACTATGATTAAGAAAACGATATTGAACGAACGTAGCTTTTGTGACTTTAGTGCTGGCGTTGTAGAGAAACTTGACCCCAAGCAATGTTTAAATCATGCCTTACGTGACCGCGGGTGCTCGCTGTGCCTGTCGTCATTGCCCTGAAATTGCTCAGACGATGTATCTGCTCTCTTTGCCAACTGCAGCAGCACGTGAAGTCAACGTAACACGCGTGACAGAAATAAAGTGTTGCTTCTTCCCTATACAGCTTCTTTAGCGAAGTGCTCTTTGCGCGATGTGTTGATTCAAAGGACGGCTGTTTGCGCATTCTTTGCGAATTAAATGTTGCGCTCCAGGGACGTTACTGAAGAGAGACGTTACTGAAAACACACAGAGACAATAACGTGCCATACAACGCAAGTACTATATGGAACGTTGTTTCGTGATACATACATTAACTTCATCAACTTCGACTCATATAATGAGCATATTGAACATTGCGACGCTGGAAAGGCAAGGGTCTCAGTTAGTCAAGTTGTTGCAATATTGTATTTGGTTTTGTAAAGTTGACTTTCTATACGGTAGTCGCAATGTGAGGGCGGTGAAAAACCAAATAAATGAAAGAATATCGTGAGTGCAAGAAGCTCTCGTTAGCGTTAAAAAGAAATGGCCCCATAAGGTGGTTAGAGCAAATTATGAGCTCACCATTATGACATGCCTAATAGCCAGTGGTGTTCGCTGGCCCAGCGGAAGACTGGCCGTGACAATTTCTGTCATGATTACTCTCTTGCCTAGTAATTAATGCCAACATAACTGTATCATTACTGTGGTGCGGAGGCTGCCAGTCAGACTAATACCAGTGGTTCGCCGAAGCCTCGTCAAAGGTGGGTGAAGTGCACACAAATAACGCAAAGAAAAGCAAAAGAATGAACGCCCGTCAAAGGGCCTTTATGGCGCATTCAAGTGTGCAGCGCGTACCCGGGCGGGGACAATCGCTGCGTGTAAGGTCGCTGCTGACCCGGCCGGCGTACTAGAACAAGCGGCAGTGGCGGTGGCGGCAGGGCACTGCTACCCCGTTCACGTGCTGGTCAAGTGGCCGCCACCGCGGCTGCTGCTTTATGTGCGTGCAGCCTGGCGCCGCCGCATGCGCGTTGGCTGACGCGATGCATGTCTCCCCTTCGCGTGTCGCTTGCAGACAGCACGAGGCAGTACACGGCCAAGCCGGGCACGCTCAAGAGTCCGCCAAGCGAAACGAGGACGTCAACCAAGTCGCCCGTCTTCGCCGACTCGCCTGACCCTTCGTGCGACGCGTACGGGGTGTGCTACGACGGTGAGCCTGTGTCTTCGTCCCGCAATTAGGTGGCTCCCTTTGGACGACCTTGTCCGTAGCCGTGCTTAAGAGGTTGGTGTAAAGAACGCCGGGCCTGCACAAGCACGAAGCGCTCTCTTCGACCGCGTAGCAGCGGTCAGTTTCACAGCTCAGTCAAAAGCTGGCTGGAGAAGAATAAATGTAAGTTCTCCTTAAGAGCGTGGATAGGACAGTACCGTCTTACTACGCGTGATAATCATGTGTGTTGTCAGTTTGTGCGCACGACGAGTGCAGTTCCGTGTGGCATGTCCAGGAATATTGGACATTGCCCCTGCGGCCATCTCTTGAACTTCACCGCAGTGCATCAGCGTAACTCAATGAACAGAATTTTCAAAAACTCCTGTTTAAAGATATCGGCTGACGTTCAGCAACTTTAAATTAACAACGAGAGGTACTCCCTTCTAATAACATACGCATTTAGGACGCTTATATTGTTGTTTGTTTCGAGTCGGATGAAAAAGTAGATTGCGTGGTTGATTTGAAGTGAGAGAGAAAGATCAAAAGCAAAGAAAGCTAAGGCAGGGAGGTCAACCAGACGAGCCTCCGATTTGCTACCCTACACTTGGGATAAGAGAAAGGAGAAATGGAAAGAGAAAAAGAGTGAGATAGTGAGCACTGCATGCACGCGGCAGGATGCATAGGGGGGAATCTATACGGTCACTCAGGCCGGTGCACTTCAAAAACTGCACTACTAGCTGCATGAATGGCGGCTTGCCCCAGCGAAGAATGTGGCCACGGTCCCAGTGTTTCTTTGCTCAAGAAAGGGTGCGGAGCCCAGGCGATTTAAAGTTGTTTGGAGAGAGAGGCATCGGACGTTGCAGCGAAGAACACGTGGATTCCGATTTGCTCTGTTAGTGTTCTGACATTTTGTAATAGACTCTTGAGAGTGCTTTGTGTTTTGAGTAATATTGTTGTTGTCGTTGTTGATGCTGTTGTTTATCATGCCTAATGATTTTGGGATAGCCGGCCTTACTTGTGCCCAAACTTCCCCCCTTTTTTCTCACATTTCACCACGAAGAAGGTACACAACATGTGTTGAATGAAAAGAGAGAGAGAGAGAGAGAGAGAGAGAGAGAGAGAGAGAGATAAATATAAGAGAGGAAAGGCAGGGAGGTCAACCAGACGAGCGTCCGGTTTGCTACCCTACTCTGGGGATACGAGAGAGGGGAAATGGAAAGAGAGAGAGAGGAGATAGAGAGAGCACAGTTTCGCGCACATATGAAGGTCCGCACCGAGGCTACACACGGCTGCCGCTGTCCTCTCAGTAGTTTTCCCAACTTCTTGTGGCCCTTCTGAATTTAGATCAGCTGATAAAGAAGTCGGCATCTGACAAAAGTGGAAATAAGGGGAAAATTGTTATGAAGTCGAAAACAAAACAAAACCGCGCACAGCGTTTATTCAGCTATGTGTAAAAATATGGCATATGGTGCATTTGATGTTAGATAGACTGACAGTTATTCCTGAATATTTATTAGAAGTCATCTTATAATACAAGCATTGCCGATGTTGTAAAAAGTAAATATATGTAAAAATACCATATCACTCATTAATTTCATCACTCACTAATTTTATGCAAGTCTGGTGGTATTCAAGCACATGACGTAGTATACATGATTGGAGGGCACAGTGAACTTTATTTAAGGAAGTTTTGAACGAAATAGACGACGGGCTACGGCATCGTCCTCTTCAAGTTGTCGCACAATGCAAGTTGCACACTTTGCCGGTTAAAATTTTACAATCCTTCATTTTTTCGTGGTAACTACGAAGCTTGAATTTCTTTTGGAAAGCATATTTAGCGCCAGCAAACAAGGACGGAAGGGAGACGAGAAGGGAGCGCATTGTGGTGTCGTCTCCCTTCCGTCCTTGTTTGTTGGCGCTATATGCTTTCCAAGTCAGTTTACCAACACGCCCAACAAATGGCAATGTTGAATTTCTTTTCTAGATCACAAATGTCAAGAAAATTCGTGACCAAGGGTATTTGACTTCTTTTCATCCATAATATAACCTTTCGCTTTCATTGCAACTATGCGATTATTTGCAAGGTATATGCAAACACAGAAAGTAAATCATTGCGAGTCAAGGGTGATCCTGACGTATTTGTCGCATTACAACAGTAGTCTTACTCAGTTCATTCCATCACAGAAAGCACTTCATTGCATCTAGTCCACTTATGTGATTCACGTATGCGGTACAGCCGTTACAAAAGTCTACAACTGTGTGCATATTCAAACGTAGTTAAACTTGAAACGGGTCCTCCTGACGTAATGTTGAAATCGCAGCATTGAATTTGAATTGAACTGTTTTATGTGCCAAAACCACGATTTGACTACGAGGCACGTTGTACTGGGGGACTGTGGATTAATTTTTACCACGAGGGGATATTTAACGCAACACCGTAGCCGTTAAGCCACCGCGGCGGTTGAAATCACTCCACTCTCAGGACAGCAACACACGACGGAAGACGCTGCAGTCAGGCCAGGTACAGCCGCTTCGCGTCGTACATAGAGACTCAACAAAACCGCTGCTGTTCTCGGCAGCACGAACGCACGTGTAGAGGTAGTCGAGCCACCGCATAGGGAGTGTTCCATCTTGATTATGCGTAATCACGTCGGTCGGCTCGCGTCCGGCATGCCGCAGGATCTGGCAGGAAACGCGCCCGCGTGCACGTCGGACCTTCTCTGGGAGTCTTCGCGTGCCACCGCATCGCGAGCAGGGGCCACCGGGGACGCCGTGCCCCGATCAGCAAAGCGCGCCGACCGGAACAGTAGCCAGCGGCGGCCCCGAGCGCACGGTCGGCGAAAGAAAGAGTACCGTTCGATTGCTTTGTCGCTGTCCAGCGCCCGGCGCCGCGGACAATGCGCCGCCCGACTGTGTGGGCGCGCCAGCGTAGCGGGGCGGCCGGTTGCGTAGCAAACCGCTGCGAACACCGGCCGACCATCCATCACAGCGCTCGGAACGAGAGCGGCTGCATACGGAAGCAGTCGACAAAGGCCAGACGTTTACGCGCTTGACCGACATCGCATTGGAGGGCAGTGGCGCGGCGCGGCCGCTTCCAGAGAAGGTCCAGGAAACCGCCGCGCATCCGAGACGCTACTCGCCATTCTCGAGGCGCGAGTTGTATGGTCGCCCCCCGCCGGAGAAAGGTGAAACTCGCCGACCCTAACGTCCATTGTTCGGCGCCGCTGGGTGCTACTCTTCCGCCTGGATCCTCCTACACTTCAAACGCTCGAGTGTGCCTAGTTACTTCCCACATCTCGCTCCTCCGCTCTTTACTTTTTAGATTTCTTTAATTTTTTATTTATATTGCCTCCAGACTTCTTAAAGTACAGGGAGGTGAAGTTATGAACCCGAGCAACTGATGCGTCAAAGGTATTGCTAGAGCCGATACACCGCGTGGCTCGAATCGTAATATACGACCGTGACCAATCGGGCTGGGGCGTCCAATTTTTTTCCCCCCGGAACCGAAGGCCACAGAAATCTTCCAGCCCGTTTAAAGTAGTTCTTTAAGTGGCTTGGAAGAAGGAAGGTTCCCTATTTTTTAGGAAGATAGCGGAAGTGATCGTAGAAGGAATATCATTGTGCTCGCCCTTATCAAGAGCAAGAAGAGGAAAGAAGAACGTGTCCCAGGCTTTAAACGTTTATGGTATACAAGAGAGAGAGAGAGAGAGAGAGAGGAGAGAGAGAGGTCATAAGGGAAAGGCAGGGAGGTTAACGAGGCTGAGCCCGGTAGGTTACCCTGCACTGGGGAAGTGGGAAAGGGGATTGAAAGAGGAGACGCAAGAAACAAGGTCGCAATCTCCACTGTTACGCTCACGAGCGTACACCACTGAATCATTCAGAGGCGGTCATACAGGCTGGCGTATTTCAAGAAACGCACCAGCGCCTTTGTGGCCCATTAAAACAGTTGTCTGTTGGCCCAAAATGAGCTGCGGCCTCATTTCGACCCCAGCAGAGTGCTAAATTGCTCTTGTCTGGGTGCATATGTTAAAACAGCCCTAGGTGGTCGAAATTAAATCGTAGGCGAAATTGAACTGCCTGTAGCCGTTAACTGTCTGTGTCACGAAGAAAAATGCAAGCTATGATGCTTGTCGACGGAAGAATGGTGGTGAAAGGTGTATGGCATAGAGAAGTACTACACATATATGATTATAGTCACCCCTGACGAAGACAAGCCCCCTTGTCGAAACGTTGGCTTCGGCGACATTGCTTGTTCGACCACTGTTAATCACTTCTACAACTCTTGTGTCACAGTGGCACTTACAATTTCTGGGATAAGATAGACTGCCCTGCGAGGACAAGAAGCACGACAGCAACTTCAAAACATTTCTAGTAGGTGATGGCAAGTCGGCGTGGTTCCTCAGGAATGAAAACGCAGCCGCTTAGTTCCGCTGCTAAAACCAGGAATATCACCGCTGCAACTGGCAATCATGTTGACTTATAGCACTCGACAGCTATATAAATCATGGAACCAATGATCCCCATGCGTCTAGATTGGTACCTTGAACAATACAAAGTTTATCCTGGAAGTTACCCAGTTCATCGAATGACAACGCTATCGATCTAGTGTCCTCTATAGACCAGCAAAAAATCTGGGTAGCGACTGTCAGTGGAGCTTTTCTTCGACGTGAAGGCTGCTAGGACAACATTTCCCATGAAGCCATTCTAGGCATGCTTAATACAGTTGAACTGGGAAGACACGCATTTCGAATGTCACCGCTGCAACTGGCAATCATGTCGACTTATAGCACTCGACAGCTATATAAATCATGGAACCAGTGATCCCCATGCGTTTAGATTGGTACCTTGAACAATACAAAGTTTATCCTGGAAGTTACCCAGTTCATCGAATGACAACGCTATCGATCTAGTGTCCTCTATAGACCAGCAAGAAATCTGGGTAGCGACTGTCAGTGGAGCTTTTCCTCGACGTGAAGGCTGCTAGGACAACATTTCCCATGAAGCCATTCTAGGCGTGCTTATTACAGTTGAACTGGGAAGACACGCATTTCGATGGATCCGAAGCTACCTTACACGAAGACGCTTGTTTGTGCTTACTAAAGGTGGCCCGACCACCGACCACTACACATATCGTGGCACCCCTTAAGTCAGTGTTTTAAGCCATATTCTTTTCAGCCTCGCGTTTCTCGGGCTGGACGAATCGCTACCGGAAACAGTCAGTGTCTCGATATACGCCGATGACATCTGTGTCGGGGCTTCGGCAGTGACGCACCTGCAGATTCGTGCAACGCTATAGGAGACAGCAACGCAGACATCTGGCTATCTTCGCAAGCAAGACTATAACGCTCTCGATGAAAACATGCGCGTTAGTCACTTTCATGCGAAAAGCGACGACTTGTTATTCTGTATGTATGAATGGCCAGCCTATCTCCTACAAGAGTACTCATCAGCTTTTAGGTGTTATTGTTGACCGAGACTACTCCTGGAGTCCTCATGTAGCGCACTTGAGAATAAACTCACATCTATTGTCCCCTGCAGTCTTCAAGTTCATCGCTGGTAAAACATGGACACCATCAGCGGGCTCCATGCTACTGCTGTGCTGAGCGCTTTTAACTGAATTTTTGCGCTATAGTTCTTCCGTGCTCTCCAAAATCTGCAAGTCAGACCTCTGAGCTCTTTAGATCATGCAAGCACAGGCACTCCGTGTTTTCCTCAGGCTTCCGCGGAGCACTTCTACAGCCGGAACTGTTATAATGGATTGAGGCCATTTGATCAGGACTTACATTACCACCGATACGCTGAGGGCACATAGTCGACATATTTTACGGATGTAATCGAAACATCTTGCTTGTCTGGCCAGAACGGCGGCTACAGGCGTCATTATTCACCGTCGCCAGCACCCATCGTGACTCTCTTCCTTCGGGCTTCACGCCCTAAGCACGTCCATCGTCAGCGTTGTGGTGTCAACAACAACCTGAAGTGTACCTTTCCATCCCAGGGATACGAACGAAGGCGAACGTGCATATCTTTGCCTAGAGGCAAGCAACTCAGGATTATCTGCATGCTTTATACTTTGACAGAGTCCACATATACACGGATGGTTCTTCTACTGAGACCAATTCCACCGGCGCAGTGGTTATCCCGTTGAGATCCATCAGCCTTAACTGCAGGATTTCTCCCGTCACAACATCGACATATTCGGAGCTTGTTGCCCTCTAAGGCACTATCTGCTATAGCAACCACAAATCGGCTAATTCGCGGGCAATATTCTGCGATTCAAAGGCGTCCCTACAGTGTCATTTATGAGTTACTCGTCACGGGTCCTGTGAACAATTCGTGCCAGACATACGAGAAATGTACGACCACATGATCGCGAAAGGACAAAACCTCGTATTTCTGTGGTAGCCAGGTCATTTCACTATCTCCGCCAACCAACTCACCAACGAAGCTGCTAGAAAAGCACATGAAGGAAGAAACCTGGTCTCCATACATTTATCGAAGACTGAAGCAGCCCGCCAGCTAAGCAAGCAAGCGCATAATTTAACATTGCATAAGTGACACACCTGAGTTTAGTCCCCATAGATTGAATTCACTCGACCTTTCTATGCAACTGCGCTTGTTGCCTTGTCTTCGCCGAAGTGAAGGAAGTATGGGATCGGTTACGCCTGAGCGTTGTATTCACAAATGCATACTCAATATTGACTGGAATGACCGGTAACGCCGAATGTGAAGACTGTACGTGGCTGCGAAGAAACTGTAGAGTATCATTTTTGCTAGTTCTTGTTTTCTGAAAATGAAAGGCTTGCCTTTTGCACTGCTCTAAACGAGCTAGACGGAAGCCTTTTCTCCTTGGACCCGATCTTGGGACCATGATCTCACATATCACTGCTACAAAAAGACACAAAAGTGCCGATACGATTTCTTAAGGCAACCGGACTGGGCGGCCGTCTGCGATACAGCGTTGATTAATTTTCACTGTATCGGCAACATCAACACCGGACTTTTTCTGCTTTTCTTAATCCTTCCCACCCCTTTTCCCTACCCCCAGTGCTGGGTAGCCAACCGGGCTCAGTCCCTGGTTAACCTTCCTGCCTTTCATTTATCCTTCTATCTCTCTATAGGAGATCTAGGAGATCTCTCTATAGGAGGAGATCTTGGAGTATGCGTGCTGTGTTTGTGACCCTCGCCAGAAAACCTTGATTGATCAAATCCAGAGAATACAAAACAGAGCGGCAAGGTTCGTTCTTGGGCGATACAAGCGAGAAGAGAGCTGCACGGCAATGAAAAGTGAGCGCGGATGGTAAGTGCTCTCGTCTCGCCGAAGAAAACTGCGTCTAAAATTGTTATTTAGCATATATAATAACAAAACCAAAATTAATAGAGACGCTTATTTTAAACCACCGCACTATGTATCTAAGAGAACAGATCATGACTTTGAAATTCGAGAATACCGAACTAGAACGAACCTTTATGCTAATTCATTTTTTGCCCAAACTGTAACAGAGTGGAATTGATTACCTTGTGACCAAGTATGCTGTGCGAACGAAGATGTGTTTTTTTTTTCGAAGTTGTAACCTCCCTGCTTGCACGCCCCCGGGCAAAGCGGGGTATCTCTGAATAAAGAACAAAGAATAAGGAGGCATGAATGGGTGCACATAGCACATAACCAGTAGGTAAGGCTGTCTTCTCGGCAAGGCAGTAGCAGCCAGCACCCGTAGAGTCGGGAGAAGAGGCAAGGAAAGCTTGCATTTAAACAAACAAACAAACAAACAAACAAACAAACAAACAAACAAACAAACAAACAAACAAACAAACAAACAAACAAACAAACAAACAAACAAACAAACAAATAAATAAATAAATAAATAAATAAATAAATAAATAAATAAATAAATAAATAAACTCTGCGTGCTAAGTTAAAGCTCTCTTTCTTTCTCTCTCTGGAGCCCTCTCCCGTCTCTTAAGCAGTGTATCTTAAAACGCACACCATACGCTTGCTGACGCTATTTGCCAGGTTGGCTTCGCAGCGCTATAACTAAGTTTGCGGCGAAGTCAACTGTGTAGAATTAGAATGTCCGGATGTCTGGAATGTGAAGTTTGTGAGTGCAAAGAGACGATTGCGGACCTGCTGTGCTGTTGCCCTCGTTTCTGTGCGCAAAGTCATTAGACAACGCTTGACGAACTTGACAACCGGCCCTTTACGGAAGAGAAAATTCTCGGATCCTGGTCCCTCGGATCCTCGGATCGGATCCTAAAAGCGCCTAGTGTGTTTAAAACAAAAAGACAAACAAAAACAAACGAACAAAAAACATCGGTACTGATTGAAAAACTATAGTTGCTCTCAGATGCATTAACTATGCTTGTGCGGGACATTTTCTTCATATACACATCTTCTTTTCTCCTCCAGTTTTCTACTCTTTCCCCGTTTCAAAGTGCAGAGCAGCCAACCGGACAGTTAATCTGGTTAACCTATCTGTCATTCATCATTTGTTTTTTTTTCTCTCTCTCTCTGTAGTGTAAGGTGACCCAGTGTTCCGACAAGCTAAGGTGATGCGTTTCCCGCTTTTCAGAAAGCGAGTTCGAGATGCTACGCCCACCAGCTTGAAGGGGAGAAGAAAAAAAAAATGGAAAGGAAAACGAGGGAGGCACAGCACAATGCAGCTCATTACACACGAACCGAGTAGGAGCATTTCAGATGACAATCGAGACCCGTGGCTGAAAAGAATTCCACAACAGCTTTGTGGGTCTCGTGTCGACCTCATGCTTGACCTATTTGGAAATAATAGCCTAGCGAGCAAAGTTCGCGAGAGACAAAGATGCTGGAACTTGCACGGCAGCAAAGAGCGACGTCTGCTCAAAACTGGTTATTACAATATTAAGCGCCGTTTTGCAGATATTTCTTCAAGACAGGAACAAAGGGCTCGGAGTCCATCATTGTCAGTGCAGGCAATATGCCACATTAATGAGCGCCTCCGATGCCTAACTTGGGCGAAAGGGTATTTACAACTACCAGATTACATGCGTCAAAAATTATACCTGCTGGTCGGTAGATGAAAAATGAAGGGAAGAAAAGCCGCATCCTGTTTTGCCAGAAGATCCTGTCATCAGTTTCAAAAGGTGGATCTGTAACTGGCACACTGGCGCTACATCGAAAATAAATATGACGCTTCTGTACGCCATTCCCCCTCCCCCCTCCCCCTCCCCCCAACACGCACATATCGTTATAACCTCCGAGTGGGGATAGATGGAGAATGTTCTCTTCAGGCAGCTGGTGGTGGCATACGATATACGACGTGATTGTGTGGTCTCTGGCAACAGCGATTGCCGCAGCTGTTGCGACGCACCAACCAATCACTTCACGAGTAACGCCTCGAACTAACTACGCGTTGCGTATTAAATTATGAAGTGGTAGAGAGAGAGGCCAATTGAGAGTGATAAGCAAAGACAGGGACAGACTTGTACGTAACGAATTCATGTATTTAATTATTTCTAATCAATTACGATTTTTTCGTAATTTTGTAATTTAGCGATTACTTTGTTTACTCGGTAACACTCATTGTAATTCAATTACTTTTGTCAGTAACCAATTACATGTAACCAGGGGCCCTAGAACGTAAAACTATTTCAATGTGCTTTTATTCCAATTTCCTGTCGTCAAGTTTACGTAACCGCCGACGCAAGCATGGGGCCGTTACCCGTGCGTTGTCGGAACAGCCCAATCTAATGCTCTCCTCGTTTAAAGGAGGTCGCCTTTGTTCGCTTTCAAAACGAATGACATTGCCTACATTGAGCGGTTTTTCTTATCTAATTGGCTGACAAAAGGAAAGGAGCGCTCTCAACTAGAGAGGGCTTCGCTGGGGCCGAGCCAGCGGAGTGAAAACAGATAACCGGATAAAAAGGGTAGTGTCTGCTTCCCTTGGTCCGCTTCCCCCTGCCCTTTTCGACCAGCTTGCGGTGGCTGGTCGAAAATCGCGGCGGCATGCAACGGAAGGTTGAGAATGCTGCTAAAATGGATCCTCAGCAAAGAAGAGTTGGCGAGCGAGGTCGTAAACGTGCCGAAAGTGCTCGAAAATGTTACACGGCCGCGCAAAAAGGTTTACTATACCCAAATAAACCCATGCTCTCCGGAAAATGCCAGTAGCCGGTGCTTAAGTGATCGGCAGGGAGCCATCTTCTATTCCTTTCGGAATGGAGCAGTCTCCGTCTATTCAGAAAGAAACGCAGTTTTGTTCGGCATATTAATGCATTTATGACGCGCAAACGCCACTTTCACCCGATGAGTTTTCGCGGTTTTGTGATTTCGCGTGATAGACAGGCGAAGTGGGCGCAGCCCGAGAACTTTTGACCAATAGCAGAGTGCTGATGGCGGAAAGGCGTCGAATAAGAAATAATTAATTTTCTTTAGTTTGGTCTAATCAGGCATAATCAGTTTGCACACGTCATATCAGATGGGGAGCTGTCGCGGTTTTCGTGACGTCACATGACATACAGGCGAAGTTGGGATGGCTCAGAGAAGCTTTCGACCAGTCGCGTCGAGCTGATTGCAGAATTGGAATAAAAAAGTTTGGGATAGCTTTACGTTATAGCGCCCCAGTTACATTTTGATGGAACAAGCTATAACAGGTGACGCAGCTTCGAGCACCGAAATTTGGTGGGAGCTGCACTGTCTAAAGGAATGAAAACATGTACATCGGTTACCTCCGTCCCACTATCAGCATTCCGAAACTGCGCCTTGATCCCCTGATCATGGTAGGCTTGCATATTTGAACACTTGTCTTGGAAGGCTTATCTCTGACATTTTCTCTTACAACAACTTTTTTTTCTCCCCCTCTCTCTTTCTCTCCTGAAAGTGATTTTAAACGGCCTTTATAAGCGCTAAGAGCTGCTGATTATTTCCTTTTCGCTTAGTGCTAATAGTTATAAGTCATAGTGAAGTAATGATAGTGAATAGTGAATATCATAGGGAATAGTATAGAATATAGAATAGTATAGAATATAGAATATAGTGAATGGAATATCATAGTGAAAATCATAGTGAAGAGTAGTGAAGTCATAGTGACTATGACTTTGCTGGTATAGACAAGTTGTTGGCCTTTAAACGCTACGGTTCTATTGTTTGATATACGTATACGTGACTTATACGCACCTGTTCTTGGGATTATAACGCAACATCAGTATTATTAGGGCTGAATACTAGGCAGCTTTATATTGAATTACACCACAGATTTGGTCACGTTTTCGCGAAACGTGAATGTTCACTTGCGACCTTTACAATTAGTCGTTTAAGTCTAAATGGTTTTGAGGGAAGGGCGCCGGGAGGAGGTCAACCGAGTGTTCGTCAATAAATTGAATCGGTACTTCTGCTGCTCACTAGTGAAGACCACTTCGCACTTTGATGTCAAGAAATCACCTATGGACGATGTTTCATTTTATCAGGGGCCTTGTCGTGAGCGCCTTCCCATAATCCCAGCAACAATGAAGTGCCGCGTTTCATAGAGATGTCAGACCCGAGAATCGCAGCATTGAGCAACCACGCACAATCCTGTGATCAAGCTGTTCCTGCGTTACAACATAGCTCTTCTCTGAAACGTG
The DNA here is from genome assembly GCF_050947875.1 of Dermacentor variabilis. Lineage (NCBI taxonomy): Eukaryota > Metazoa > Arthropoda > Arachnida > Ixodida > Ixodidae > Dermacentor > Dermacentor variabilis. The sequence continues at coordinate 127,020,539 of NC_134568.1, read as the reverse complement.
CACATCAAGCATGTTTTCAGTGTGACTGACAGATATCTCCACAAGAAAACGAAGAAAATTTTGAAAAGCAGTCTTAGTTAAGGTCAACAAGACTGCAGAGGACGCATTGAAGCAGGCAGGCCAGCTCGTTCTAGTTACTGTATTTGTGTAACGTTAATCAGAGTAAGGAGGAAATTAACGTTAAAGTAATCGATTACTCTTCAGTAATCGCTTAGTTACTATCGTGGGGCAGTAACTGGTAACCGAAATGAATATAATATTTCCAAAAAAGTAAATGTAATTGTAATCGGTTACTTTCTTCTGTAACGTGTACAAATCTGGAGAAAGAGGCAATCTAGACGCATGTCCAGTTTGCTTGATGTATTACACTGAGGTAAGGGGGTGATGGGATAGGATGTAGATAGGTAGCACTGTGCGTACCCGATAGTTTGCAGCGTGACTATCACCACTCACTCAGGTTGTTGAGATTGTATACTGCAGCAGCGGTGTACATTGGCCTCCTGCGCTACTCGAGATAGCTAACATTAGCGCATCCTGTTAACGACGAAAATACCAAAACGAAGGAAAAAAAAGCAGAAAGGATATGGGTGGGGGGAGGCAGACAAGGCAACGCGTAACCACCGCCCTAGTTGGAGGCTTAAAGGAGGCATTAAGTAACCGTTGTCGGAATGAAGCGCGCAACAGCACAGTTTGCATCTTTGTGCTATCTTTCAGCCCTGTGTACTGAAACGTACGGCGTCCTTACCCGCCGATGTCTCCCGCTCGCAGTGTCCATTCAGTGCACGGACGCCAAGATAGTGGTGTACGTGAAGACGAGCCGGCCCTTCCACGGTCGCATCTACGCCATGGGACGCAGCGAGACGTGCAACACGAGCGTCCGGAACAGCCAAGCTTTTCGGCTCGACCTCTCTCTCACGGGGCAAGACTGCAACACACAGTCAATGGTGCGTTTGCTCTCGCCAATGGGAAGCGTGTACGGGGCTACATCTGCACATGCCAGCAAGCACTTATAAACCGTATCCCATGTGTAACGTGGGCGCAGGTCAGTGTGGCATGTACAGAAGCAAATGATTCTTAGATGCATCGCCTTGGAGGGCGTCGTCTTTTGGCCCAGTCGAGCTGGAATCCCGCGTTGAGGTGGCATGGCATGCACAAGCAAAATGAATATGTAGAGCACCAATAACACTTTAAAAGTTCACGGCCGACCGCTACTGACCGATGAAGAGGTTCACGTTCATGATATATAGCAGCGCACGGCAAAACGAAGTTACAGAAAGAGGAAAATATCGGATAAGCGCTGTCCCGGCTTCTCCCCTTTCTGCCTCTTTGTTTTCCCGTGCCCTGCTGTCACGGACAAGTTCCAATTTGCCCAATTCGCCATTCATTTGCGGTTTACGTTCTCTGGAGGAGACCAGAGGCGGCTTGAACGAGCATTTAATGACGAAAATAATAACGAATTTAAGAACGCGTTCTTAAGTGTTGCCTATACAGCTCTTAGTCCGCACTAGAACGCGTTCTTACATTTGTTATTTTTTTTTCGCTATTAAATGTTCGTGCAAGCCGCCCCTGGTTGTTTAATGCCTGTTATAGAGCATTATGAAACATGTTACTGGCTCAAACCCTAACAGCGAGTACACACAGAAAGCACTGAGGCCGGTGGTGTCCGTTATATGTGGTATTATGTTATTTCTATTATAATTTATGTGTTATAGAGAGAAACGTTGTTATTCTATATCTCTTTTGTACATGTTTTCGGGCATGCGACTATTAAATGGCAGCTGAGGTTACTTTATTTTGAAAGTCACACGGTAGAATAAAAATGACGTAATGATGCAGTATGTGAACAGACAAGCAGAAAAAAGGAAAACAGATGAAGTTTGTCTTCGTATGCGTTTTTGAATGCGAAAACGTGCGGACACAGGAGGGTAATGTACACACACAGTCATATACTTACATGGGCAATTCAGCGCCAAAAAGTTTACAGTGCGATTGAATCTTTGTACACGAATAATGACACTCCGTATTTATGCGGGAAGCAAACTTTCGAGAAACGTGACACAAAGAGACATTAGTTTAAACAATAGTTTCGAAACTGTGCGTGAGTTTATCAAGTGCATCTTCTGTCCCAACTCGTCATTACGAGCGTGGCTCTTCAATCTCCAACGCATTGGTTCTGTGTACGGTGTGCGCAGCCTGGCAAGTGTATGAAAACGAAAAGCGCGCTGCTGTCACTCAGCTGCAATAGAGCTGTAGTCTCGTATGCAGCGTACTCTTAAGAAACCGCCTTCTGTCGCGAATCTTACCTCAAAGAGGTAACATGTAAATACATCAAAGAGCTCATAACAACAGTTGGCTCCTCCTTGCCTCTTAGTTGTTGCGTACTTTGGCAAGTTCGCTTGAATTATAGCAGACTCTGGGCAGCACATAACTTGTCAAAAGCGACACATTATCGTTGACTAATGAAAGGCGAGCAGCAGAATTCAAATGCGAGCAGACGCACTCACATACGCCCAAATGTGGGAACATTATTTGATTGTTAAGGTGGGCTAGTTACTCGACTATTATTGTTATGGAAGCAACGGACTTCTAGCCACAAAATCGAACACAGAAATCGAAAAAGAAAATTGTTCGTCCTGTGTCCTACCTCTATTCACAAAGACTAATATTCCCCTAGCTGAAGCAAAATCTTCGTATTCTCTTGGTCCGATTTAAGTTTTCCTATTCGGGTTGCGTTTGCCCATGGTAGTACAAAAAACAAGAAAAAGTCATATTAGCACTGTGTCGCACGAGAACCGCTGAGCTGTAAACAAGGCAGTTGAAGTTTACCATTGCATAAAAGCAAGACCGCAAAGTGGGATGAAAAGACAAACACACCTGCGGTGTGTATAAAATAGCTGGTTCGTTCTTCTAACTGAAATAAGTAGGATAGACATACCCCAGGCGCAGGTATCGAATATTTCGCGCGAAAATAATAGACGGGACATTAATAATAAGAATTATAAAAGATACAGCTACGAAAAAAAATCCTGCCATCATGCTGTTTTAAGAAAATGAATCATATTACTGTTGTATCCTTTTTTTTTTCTCAAAAAGTCGCTGTGTAGTGTTTCAGGTATTAAGTGTCTCGGCTACTGCATCCCTTTGTTCTCTACATGCTACAGGTGAATAATACAATAATAATTAAAAAGAACAGTGTAAGTCCAGGGATGCGTCAACGGAGACCTCAGTAAATCACTCGTAGCAGTCAGTTCTATAGCTACCACACATATACGACACCCATTACAGTCGTTTGCATTTTTCTCTAGAAGTCTTGCGGAGACCACATTACTGTTGCCGCATTCACCACCCATCGCTAACCACCGGTCGACGTCATCACGAAGATTCACTTTTTTTGCGTGTTTTTGCTCTACTCTTCTAGGGGGGCGTATACACGAACACGGTCGTACTGCAGCACCACAACGTGGTCCTCACCAAAGCAGACAAAGTGTACAACGTGCGTTGCACCTACGAGACCTCGTCCAAGAACATCTCGTTCGGTATGATGCCCGTGAGGTAAGCGACCGAACGCACGTTCGTACTCACTTCTGTCCATATCCTCGCGCTTACCTCAGCGGACCTCTGGCGGTAACTGGAGCAGTGATCTCGATTTCAGAGACCCCGACACCACCCAGATAACGGCCTCGCCGGAGGCACCACTCCCCAAGATCGTCATCTTCGGCGTCGACGGAAGGGAGGCGTCCACGGTCAGGATCGGTGATCGGCTGACCTTCAGGATCGAAATACCTGAGAGCAGTGAGTGTACGCAGCTGCAGTTTTCTAGCGCTATACTCTAGAAATAACTAGGAAAAAAATCAGTTGCCTGGGTAGGCCTTGCATTATGTTAGTGCAACATCAATATGCAAACGCTGTCGACTGTAAGGCAGAACCACCAGACTGACATCCCGCCTTGGCTGGAAACGTTCATTACGGTGATTGTCGCAATCTGGAACCCATTGACACACACACACACAAATTTGCGTGAGATTAAAGATCGCCCTTGCGAATGCGTCGTTATCACGGGCCCTTTAACGTAAAACTATTCCAGCATGTTTTTATTCCAATCTCCTGACGTCAAATTTGCGTAACCGCCAACACAAGCATAGGGAGGTGATCCGTCAGGGTTGTCTCAAGAGACCAATCAAACGGTTTCCTCGTTTATAGGTCACTTTTGTTTGCTTTAAAAACAAATGACATTGCCTACGGTGAGCTGCTTATCTTGTCTAATTGGCTGACGAGAGGCGAGGATCACGCTCAAGTGGAGAGGAATTCTATGGGGCTGAGCCAGCGCACTGAAAATAGATAACCGGATGAAAAGGGTGGTGCCGACGTCTGCGATTGGTCCGCTTTCCGTTACTTGGCTCGAGGTGGCTGGTTGAAAATCGCGGCGGCGTGCAACGGAAGCTTAAAAATGCCACTAAAACGGATCTTCAGCAAGGAAGAGTTGGCAGAGCGAGGTCGTGAACGTGCTTGAAAACGTTACACGGCCACGCAAAAAGTTTATTGCACGCAGACCAACACATGCACTCCGGCAGGTGCGAGTGCCTGAGCGATCGGCGGCAACTATCTTTTATTCCTTTCGGAACGGGGCAGCCTGCGGCTATTCAGAAAGAAATTCAGTTTTGTTCGACATATTAATGGGTTTTTAACGCGTACACGTCATTTTGACGCAGTGAGTTTTCGCTGTTTTATGACGTCGCGTGACAGGTAGGTGAAGTGCGTGCAGCCAGAAAACTTTTGACCAATAGCCGAAGGTTAATGGCTAAATGGCGTCAAATCAGAAATAACTATTTTCTTTTGTTCGGTCCACTGATGCATAATCAGTGTGTACGCGTCATATCAGATGTGGATGTATCGCGGTTTTCGTGACGTCGAGTGACACACAGGCGAAGTGAGGGTGGTTGAAAAAAGTTTTTGACCAATCGTGGAGGGCTGATTGCAGAATTGGAATAGAAAAGTTTGGAATAGCTTTATGTTATAGTGCCCCAGGTCGATTGCTAGCATCAGTGGCAGGCACCCAGACCCCAGCCAATGACAAAATGCTCTTAGGTAAGGAAATCTTGTGAATGCGGATCTAAATCATTAACTCAACCTTGTGATACGCACTGTAAAGGTTACTTGGAGTAAGCGGACAGACTTCATTTGGGAAAGAGAAAAAGAACTGAACAGAGTTTTTTTAAATGCAATAAATTAGTCACGACAAGCTAGCACTTCCTGCAGCGGAAAAGACGCGAGAACATATAAAGGAACGATCGGATTGGAAAGAACGTCGGTAGGGATTATACCGGCCAAGCAGGCCGTTATCAAGGCAAGGAAGCACGAGCTTCTGATCAAGATTAAGATTTATGTGCATTTGCCTATGCACTGTGGCTCCTGCACGTGTGAGTCTTTTTAATAACTGCGCACTCGGTAAGGTAAAGATGCCTTGGAACACGAGTTAATGGAGCCATATTCCATCAGAAATAAATGATATATCATTATTATTATTATTATTATTATTATTATTATTATTATTATTATTATTATTATTATTATTATTATTATAAGTGAGATAGTAAATCATGTATACTCTTCAGGCGCAATTCTGCCGTCGTCGTCGCCGTCATGTTTCGCATAAAGCGTGGTTTCTATAACATCGTGGTTGCGCTCCGTATGCTGTCGGTGCGAGCGAAAGTGTGCGAAGGTAAGCTGAGGATGGTGGCTCGATCTCGCATGCGCAAGGGAGGAAGGCAGGGAGGAAGCGCGCCGTCTTCGTGCGCAAGGTACCGAGGACCGTTCTACTCCGGCTGCGGCTGCGTATGGCGCAGCTGAGCGCGGCCGCGCGGGCCCTATCTTGAAAGCAATCTGCAATGAGCACATAGTCTAAGTGCGCCGAGGGCTGAAACCTTTCTGTGGGCTGTATTCTTGCAGCTTAGTTCGCGTTGAAACGAGAGGCAGCACGAAGGTCAATTCGTTCGCTCCTGCTGCCACTCTTCCATACGCCAGGCTTTTGACAGCGAGTGTACGATGTCATCGAGTTTGCCTGTGTGCTTGACACCATGCTTGTTTATCTAGCTAGTAAGCGAATGTTTACGGGTTTATATGGCTAATAAAACTACTCTCCTTACTCCGCATACTCTCTAATTGCTATTGCAATCGATGCTTCGCATTTCGAGGCCTACTGCGACTTTTTTTTTTGTGTCAGCGATACGGCTGTTACTATCCGCAGCAATGAACATCCGTTCTTCGCGCTATGGTTGAAATAAGCACGCATTTGAACAATTCAAGGGCTATTATTACGGGTCTGTATTTGGTGCGCAAGCGTATTTGTGCACGCTAGAACCGTCTTAAAGAGTGTACCTGTCTTCTCCGAATAAAGCGAGTTGCCAGTGATGTTCTTTCCAGTCCACTCGTTTCCTTACATGTTTTAGCGTTTTTCCACCACGAGAAATATGAAATAACTAGCCCAGGAAGAAGTAGCGATACGCTAGAAATTCCTATAGGATATCAAGAAAATAACACATGCCAGAGCGGTGTTGTGTTGCTCCTTCTCTTTCAGTCGCCTCTTTTTTGTATCGCTGTTCTTCAAAATAGCTGCATAGCACTAGCAAGGATACATGCATAATACAACAAATCAAAACCAGGAAACAAAACAAGGAAGCATGTGATACATAGCAATATATTAACTAATGTGACGTCCATTTTACAAGCCGTGTATACGTTTTACTTCAATTGAATTGCAACGTGTGTAAGGTCGGAGTAATGTAACGGTTTATTCTGTTCCAGTTCTGTTCTTTTCACTCTTCGCTAATGGCGCGTGTGGCGTACTGCGACGTTATCACAAGAATCAGCCGCCCATGAGCGGTGGGTGACATAAAGGGAATAGTAGAGCAGTTTGCTGGGCCAGTTGGTGCATGGTGAACGTATAATGGTTTCCAGCAAGTACGGGCGCGAGCACAAGAAGTAGAAACAGACAGGACAACGCAGGACAACGCTGGAAAGTCCAGCGCTGTCCTGTCTGTTTCTACTTCTTGTGCTCGCGTCCGTACTTGCTGGAAACCATTATACGTTCATAAAGAGAATAAAAATGGCAATCTTTACAATCTGAAAAGCAGGCTACGAAGGCACGGATTTGACTGTGTTAATCAGTCAAAGGTACTCCTAGTTATTGCCATTCGCATTGTAGACATGGTGTGAAGCTGAAAACTCTCTTACACAACCAACATAGTCACTCCTGCATGCTTTTACGACAAGAAAAGAAATGTCAAGAAAAGAAAGAAAAGTGACACGAGGGCAATAAGTGGTAGTAGGCAGAATGTCCATGAAATATCGAGTCGAAGAAGTGGCAGGAAGAAGGTACGTGAAAGGCCCATATCGAGAAGTGTAGAAACGCTTGAACCATCAACAAACGCTTGTGACAGAAAATTTCGGAATATGCTCACTGCCTCTTCGGACAAACTACAGTACCGCGCATATGGCGTCCGCGGAGGTTACGTCTTAGGCATTTATCGTGCCAGGGCTGCGCAAGGCAAACCGTCTCACAAATGAAATTATGAGTTATGGCAGCTGTGCGCATTCATCTTTATTTTAATTTTACAGTGAAGCTGTTAAGGTAACTTCTGCAGCGGCTTTTACGCGGGCGGTGCGCTCGGTATCAAATGTCAATTAAAGAACAGCCAGCAGCTTGCCCCGGGGCCCCGGGTTTGCTTTGAAGTGAAATAAACAAGAATTATAAAAGTCACCTTGCGTATATACGCCTCACTGGAATAGATAACCACTTTTCTTGTGTGGTTTATCTGAGCCAGTAATCCATAAGCGTTGTTTCTGATGCCGCGTTTCACTGGCTACATGTTGGAGGTCAGCTAGGAGGGGCGCAAATCGATAAACATGTTGTGGGTATCGCGTATGGGCCGTTTGGCTGTGATCAATTTTAGTAGATATTCATATGAGTACGTTCGTGCCGTGCCATTTCTTTAATGGTTTTAAAGGAAAAACGCAGGTCTCTCTACAAAGCCTGGGTACAGTGAAGCTTATGAAAATTCCAGCGTACAGTGAAGGAATCGCACCAGATATAGTGGAGTTTGCAATGAATTGGATTGATTTCGGGAAGTGTCAAAACAGACGTCTTGGATTTCCGCAAGGTGTGAGAACTCCCTTATATAGCTGCGCTGTCTTTGATGGGTCAGTTGCTCGTATTGGCTCACATATGCGATAGTGTCTATTTTTTTTTATATCTGTAGAACAGGGGGACATGCACTCAAAGTTAGACGGAGTAGTCGAGGTATGTTCTACTCCAATCTTTCCACAGGAACTCATTTGTTAAAGAAAAGCATACGGTATGTACTGCCCCGTTGTAAAACAATTGTCAGATAGTTGTCAAAGACTTGTTGATACTTATGCCAGTGATATTAATTTAACTCAACAGTGCGAAGATCCGTGTAACTTGGTTAATGTTTTACCGGAAAGGCTATTCCACAGTAAGGTTTCAAACTCTGGAATAAATTGATAGTCGCAACTTCTGAGACATTGCGCTCATGACACGCTATAACAAACAAACAAACAAACAAACAAACAAACAAACAAACAAACAAACAAACAAACAAACAAACAAACAAATACATAAACGAACGAACGAACGAACCAACGAACGAACGAACGAACGAACAAGCAAGCAAGCAAGCAAACTAAGCGCAGCTTTGTTTCAATGTACTGTCATGGGTAAATTGAATACAAACTAGAAATTATGAAATAAAACGCCTTTCAAAAATAATAACACGAGAGTGCGACTTTGTACCGCTACAATCCTGTCCACCACGATGATGCAGGCCTCAGTTGATGCATATATGAGCGAAAGTATGTCGACATCACACAAGTGTTCAAAGCGGAAGCGAAATAACACACTCTTCCTACCTTTAACTCGTTTGCATTTGATTTGTGCAAAATTGTACGCTTTATGAGTTTCTCAACAACTGGAGTGCACTTCCGGCGTTACTGTGGCTCTCTTAGAAGCTCTATGTGTTTAACGAAATACCACTTATAGCAAACTGCATTTTCTGTCACGATAATCTTGCTATACCAAAGGTTTACTGTATTTTTGGTATGACACTAGAAAATTGGAAATACGGTCGGTAAAAAAGTATTATCCGCCATTCGTTGACGAGAAAGCTCACGGCGTACTTAAGTAGCGAACCATGCCCGCTATCGCACATCCTGCCACGCGAAAGCCATAAGCATGCAAAAAAAAAAAAAAAGAAACGCTAGAAGAAGATGAATTAAATGATGCTCCGTTTCTTTTCATTTTACAGCTCCCTACGGAATCTTCGCACGGAGTTGCATCGCCATGGCTAAGGATGCGAGGAGCACGTTTGAAATCATTGACGAAAGAGGGTATAGCCGCTTTCTTATTCACTCATTCGCTATTCCTTTCAGCATGTGCGCCGCCAATGCATCGCAACGCTCTTTGTGTCCTTTCCTACAGCTGTCCTGTGGATCCTACCATATTCCCTGGCTTCATGCAAATTGACAGTAGCCTTCAGAGTTCCTACGAGGCATTTAGGTTCACGGAATCCTACGGTGTCATCTTCCAGTGCAACGTGAAATACTGCGTCGGCAGGTGTGAACCGGTGAGTGGTCCTTCTTTTCTGCCTCCTTGCACGCCACAGAAATGACGACAACAAAAGTGGGCAAAGAGGTAAACGGAGAGAAGGACAGAATGAGAGGCAAGAGAGGCGCGTTGTATAACTGCGGCACATCGCTGACTGCACCTTTTGTTTCGGGACTAGCAGTTGCCGTCCGCATTAGACGAAACAGATTATTCAGGGGATAGCCGTGTGGTCGGATAGCATAGGAGAAATGAAGGTGAAAAGAAAGGAGAGGATGACGAGCCCCGCCAGCCAACTTTTCATGCATTAAGATTTACGGAAACTTGTCGTCACCTTTTTCGTTTCGCAACACAAAAGGCTAAACATCCACTATGCCAATACCTTCAGGATAGAGCCGCTGCACGCGTACATGAAGAAATACGGCGGTGCAAAAACTTACTGCCTGCTTACGAATACTGGCCTACTTGCGCAACTCATCCCCAATGGCGACTAGCAATTTCAGAAATAGTCACTTCAATTCCTGGAGTAGGTCGCAAGTGTGATATGCCCGTAGTTGCGATAAAGCAATTAATTTTACCACACGTTTACACTAAGTACGTAGATCGCATTCACGTATATACCGATGGATCATGCTGAAAACAAAGCTCTACATCTGCGTTTTATATTCCTGCATACCGAGAGAAAAGAGCTCGTAAGCTTTGTCAATTTACGTCCACAACGGCAGAACTCTACGCAATACTTTCTGCGTTACGTTACATATGTCAGCAGTCAGAACCACTTCACTGCGAGTAATTCTGAGTGACTTACAAGCCTCATTGCTGTGTTAAATGAAATCAACCTAAGAAAAGCAAGCAGCACACTGACATATGAAATACAGAAAACATACGCCATAACGAAACATCTACAACACGACATAACTTTGCAGTGGATTTCAAGTCGCTGCAAAATCATAGGAAATGTAACAGCTGATCGCATGGAACATGTAGCATATCAAGAGAATGATCACTACTTCCTCTAGCGGCGAGTCATGCGCGATGTCTGTTGAACAAACTATGCAGTAGATTGTCCAAGGAAACTTGGTTCATAAATTATGCGCAGAACTGTCAACTGTATAATATAGATCTTGGAATAAAATTAATTATTCCGTTTAAAATTACTCGGCTTGTTGAAAAATTACTGTTGTAAAATTACTCGGCCTGCAGTTCATAGGCTTCGGCTAGGCGATGCTTATACGAAAAGCTTCCTGTATATGATAAGAAAACTTACAGTGCTACATGCTGATGTGAAGAGGCCGAAGAAGGCATGGAACACCTTCTTCTACACTGTAAAAATCTTGATGTACCCCGCAAGATCCTTTTGGAAAAACTACACGACTTGGATAGACGGCAACTATCCTTAGGAAAAATTTTAGGTCCATGCCAACAGAAAAACTTTAAAACATCGCTGCGCGCGCCTTAGTACAATTTTTGGAGGAATCAACAATATCACACAAATACTAAGTCATACAACAGTTATTGCTCGCACTGTTATTATTAACAGGCACCCTTAATTACATGTTCATTATGTCTTCGTGTTGATGTGGAATATGTATTTGTTGCATTTAGAGTGCGGCATTCAGGTGCCCAACATTTTCTGGGTGAACATCTTAGTTTTGTGAACATCTATGCTCGTGAACACATGCGTTGCGTGTGAACACTTCGGTTTTATGAGTATTTATGCTATGTGAACTCTTCTGTTGCGCGAAGATATATTTACATTGCAGTACTGAGACTATAAGTACGCGAATGTTCGTTCATGTGTTTATTAGTTCAGTTTGGTGATTGTTGACAACTTTTCGACGATAATAGTGATGCAAGACAAGAGCAGTAGCCGGCGCCACACATAGGCACCAACCTCTCCTTAAATACATTTAATAATAATAAAAAAAGAGGATGATGATGGCAGTGAAACAGAAGACGATGATGCAAATTGCGTTCATGGAGCACCTAATGCTTTCCTTGAAGTACACATACTTAAAGGATTGATAACACCAAAGAGAAATAGAATAGAATGGCGGGTAGTGTTAAGTTAGAAGGCAGACAACTAACACTGCGCACTTTTGTGCTTGTGGCGAACTGAACCGTTAATGCTTCGTGCGTATGTGTGGGTGCATACTTAGAACTTCTCTCCGTTTCATTTTTCAGTCCCCCATTTCCCCTTCTCCAGCGCAGCAGGGTAGACAACCGGGCTCTGCCTAGTTAATCTCACTTACCACTTTTCTGTCTCTCTCTCTCTCTCTCTCGCTCTGCACGCACACGCGAAGTTGCGCAGCTGCACGGAATCAAGCCGTCATCGATGCCTGAAGACTTGAGGAACTATAGCAGCCCCCGAGTGCCGTTCCCAGTCACCTATGCCTAGGTTTAACTGGGAGATGGTCAGAGCCTTTTTTTTGTTTCAGTCTTTTATTCCAGACATTCATGCATAGGTACATGTTTGAGAAAGAGGAAAAAGAAAACAAAGCCGCTAAGTCGCGGCTTGATGGTGCTCCCTTCCTTCATGTATACATCGGTACAGCGGTACAGGCACAATAAAAGCAGACAGTACAGGTCGAAGCTATTTACAAAGAAGACTGAAAACAAATTTTATGCTGCAGCATAAAATTAACCATACAACAAATGCAATAACATATCATTGTGGAAATTCAATACATACTAGAAAGAAACAGGGGCAGGATGATGTACATACATGAAAAATTTACGAGAAATGATTCGAAGAGATGCATGAGAAATTGCACTGATCGAGATGTAAAATGAGCCAAACTTGAACACACACACACACACACACACACACACACACACACACAGACACACACACACACACACACACACATATATATATATATATATATATATATATATATATATATATATATATATATATATATAATAACGAAGTATATTTTGCAGTTTGAAAGCCGTGGTTGGTACGCGGCGGGAGAGACACAGTCAAGTATTCATGGTGTCATGTAGGGTGGTAGTGAATGTTGGCGTGGGGGAGTGGAGCAACTTCGCATACGAATAATATGCCGCCTTCAATCTGTGATTTTTATAGTTGTAAAAGACGGTAACTGTACATGTTGGATAAGAGCATGATGCTACAGGTGGTAAACAGTGGTTCAGAATCTGTTCTGTAAGGCACGCTAGCAATTGCTCTAAGCAAATTCTTCTGCATAAATGAGAGCTTCGTGATGTTTGTTGGTGTTGTATACTGCCCCACACCAAAATTCATTATTTGAATTAAGCTTTGCTTTTACAAGTAATAAATGCTGAAATTTTTCATGACTCTAACTATACGGGCAAGCTTACCTGCAGATGCTCGATGTGAGCATCCCATAACATGAATTCATTGAAATGTAGTCCCAGAATTTTTACTGTGTAATTTCTATGGCATTGCCTCCTAAGGTAAGAGTAGCGCTGACAGAAAGAAATTGATTTGTAGCCCTGAAGAATGTTTCTTTACTTTTGTTGGAGTTTATAAGGAGAAAACTTTTGATTGATCAAGGACTCAACTTGTCTAAGGTGTTATTCGCTTGTTTGACAAAATCATTCTCATCAGTATTTGACAAAAGCAACCTCGTGTCGTCTGCATATATAATATATTGAATATTAGTATCTATCTATACCTCATCCAACTTCGTCAACAACTGCTGAGCTAGCAGCGATTAATGTTGCACTGAAATACGTGCTAGAGGAGTTAACTACATCGAAGATTGCCATCTTTACGGACTCCCGCGCTGCCCTTAACAGGTTGCGACGCAGTGAGATTGATTGTCCTCTTGTGCGCAGCATTACTGACTCTGCGAGCAAAATTTCATCACGTGGGGTACCTCTCGTTTCTCAATGGATACCTTCCCACGTAGTAATCGCCGGAAATGAAGAGGGTGATCGGCTCGCTTACACTTGCGCTCATAACAACTGTGACTGTCCAGAAATTTTGTGTAAGCTTGATGACGCTCGTCTGCTGATCCGTCGCCACCTACTCAAGCAGCATCCAGACCAGCGCGTCGCAAATGGAACGTTCCCGCCCCCTGTTCGCGGTCGAGGCTTGCCTTGCCGCGCTAGAGTACAACTACCCAAGCTGAGGGTTCGCTGCGTGAACGTGCACGAACGTTTATACAGACAAGGACGTGTGGCAAGTCCATCGTGTACATCTATATTAAGACATTAATATAAATAATGCATAGCAAAGGACCGAGCAAGCTATCTTGAGGAACGCCGTGTTTAATAGTATAACAGGAAGAGTGATCGTCGCCAATAACCACATATTAAACATGATGGCGCAAGTACCTAGGCATTAAATCCAAGAAAATACCTCGCACAGCATAAGGCACACCACAAACGCTTTAGAGAAATCTATAAATATTTCTAAATTAATTATTTTGTTTTCTATGTTATTAAGAATTAATTCTTTTTGTTTGAGCAATGCAACTTCACTAGAAAATTTTTCTATAGAACCATACTCTTTACTGGTTCTCAAACTATATTTTTGAAAGAAATGAGAAAGATGCACATAGATAATTCGCTCTAATCATTTGAAAAAATTGTAAAATAGATATGGGCCTATAATTATTGAGAACTGTCTTAGCACCTCCTATATGAAGATTGACTACTTTCGCCTTTTTCATCTCTGATTGAAAAATACCGCCACTGAGCGACCCATTTTAAATATACGTTAGGATTGGGCAAATAACATCTATTGCACGTAATGCAGGTTGCATTCTCAATCCAAAAGCGTCTGCGCATTTGGTGACTTTCATACGCCTAAACGTGGATACTATCTCATCGCAATCACACTCAATAAGATCGCGTATAAAATCACATATCAATAAAAGCACGTATCATGTGCCTGATCTTCCCCGTAATCAAGAACACCAGTATCATGCTCACTTTTAACAAGGGAGGTTAAATTATCGTTAAACTTGTCAGTCAAATCTCTACCAGCACATCTAACACCATCAATTCTAACAGAAACAGGTGAGCAAGGTCGTTCAGGACCTAAAATCATGTTTAATCTACTCCAGCGGACCTTTAAATTACTAATACCTTCAAATAGGGGTAAGTGATATTCATATTAAAATTTTCTTAATGTGACACTTAGTTTATTCCGGTATTTTTTTAACACTAAGAAATTAAGGAGGTCACGAATCAGCAAAAACTTCTGGTATAGCTTGTTCTCCTTAGAAATCACTTTATGGTTGCGGGACGTTATCTACGGCTCATGAGCTTTTTTTGTAATCCTGTATGGGAATGCTTTATTGTAAAATAATGTTAATTGTTTTTAAAAAAATTAAAGGCATCGTCTTCAGTAACGTGGATATACAGTAGTGTCCAATCAAAATTTAATAGCATGGACCGAAATAGTTCTAATGAGTTGATGTCAGTAGTCTGTGTCTTAATTTACTGGTAATGTGTAATTGTGTTAAAGAACAAAGGGACTTTACATCATAAACACAGGGAGGTGATCACTCAGTGACCTATTCATAACTCCTGCAGAGATACATTCTAAGAATGCTATCTGTGAAAACGTTACAAAATGTAGCCGATTTTACGCGCTGTCTTGTTTCTTTTTCATTTCCTCAGTTCTCCACGCGCCGATGTTTTAAAGCGAAGCTGTCTATAGCTAGGATCCCGGTATTTATTCTTGGCGTAACGTCGACAGAAAACTGTCATCATCAATGGCTCATACCTCCAAATGCCATGGCTCATACCCCCGTAAAGCAGATGCTACAAGCACTCAGCAAATTGAAGTGAGCAGTGCAGACATTCCTTGGAGTCACGCATATAACGTACAGAACAGCATACGTTTCATTAAGCATACGCTTCAATCAAGAACAAGCTCCACAAATACACATCCGTAACAAATAATTGATGACAAGGCGCTCCTGCGCCTACATGCAATGCGAAGCGCGGAGCGCTCCCCGAATACGTTTTCCGGCAAAGATTGCATTTGCGCAAGCTGCCGCTGCGACGGCTGCTTGCGAAGTGGGGAGTGACCTCCCTAGCCTTTCGTACACAAAATGAACAGCCTATCAGCTGCTTTCAATGTTGTTGCAGCGCCTTTATGGGCGGCGGCGTGCTGTAAAATTTACCATTACTCCCATTAGTACCATTATTCTAAAATAGCATTACTGCCATTACTCTAAAGCCATAAAGCATTGCATACCCCACTTAGCAGTTGTAGTGGAGGCTTTCAACTGCTTCGCGGCACATTCCCTTTCGCAGGGCCAGGATGGCGAGTCAATTTTTTCCTTAGATCAACTTCAGTTTTGAACGAACGTCGAACATCGAGAAAAAAAGATCATTGCTAGCGCGCTAGAACTAATGTCGTTTGTTTCATCACTATTATCGGATATAAGCTGAAATACAGAAGAAACACTGAATCGAGAAGAAAAGCGATGTTGCTTTCGTTTTAATGTCAAGTCCGCATGATCATCAGTGCGAATTTGCAGCTGCTCTCCGGTTTAACTGCTCCGGTTATAGTACAACGACCACCTCTTCCGCGCTCTCGGTCTTTTTATCTGAACAGCCTGACCCTCCCCCCCCTCCCCCAGCTCCCGCGACACTCATATTTAAATCTTATTAAAGAATAAACATTAAAACATACCGATAGAATCAGTCTAGGTACACTTCCCGGAGAAAATGACGCGCGTGCGCATTGTGTCGTACACGTGCTTTATCCCCCTCTGCTTGTTTCCCGACATCTAAGGTTTTGTGAGACTGATACGCGTACACGTGGGATCAGAATGTAACATGGAAAGAAAAAGTAGAAGTGCCTGCAACTATGTAAATGTTAAAACAACAGTGCACTGTTGAAGGCGCTATAGGGTTGTAAGCTTGTTATGAAACCCATGTCATAATTTTTTTTTTTTTGGCGTCATTCGTTGTGACGAAAGTATGTCCCAGCAATTCAAGTTGCAGCGTCGTAGCCACTGATGATCCCGGCCACGGCGGCCGCATTTCGGTGGGGGCGAAATGCGAAAGCACCCGTGTACTTAGATTTAGGTGCACGTTAAAGAAACCCAGGTGGTCGAAATTTCCGGAGTCCCCCACTACGGCGTGCCTCATAATCAGAAAGTGGTTTTGGCACGTAAAACCCCATAATTTAATTTTAATTTAGCCACTGACGAAGGGCAAATAGCGTGGAAAGTGAAATAAATATAAAGTATTACCCCTAGATTTTGCGAGTTTGCCTCCGTATTCGTCAAGCAAAATTCCTTAATCGCATTGAACGTTACTCAGCTACGCCACAGGAGTGGACACCTCCACAGCTAAGTTGGCAGAACTCGTTGTCCCTCTCTTTGCGAGAGAGAGAGAGAGAGCAAATCCTGCGCCAGAGGAAGGGGTTTCTACCGCACCGTTTTCTGAAGGCATCACGCACGTCGCGCATACACGATGCATACGTCAGCGTTTTCTGCACTTATTCGGTACAAGCGGGGTGAGAAATACTCGGCCAGAGACGGCTGAAATGACATTTGGTCGCCGCATTTTCAGGTTGTCTGCACGCACGGCCGGGAGAACATTGAGTCGTGGGGACGTCGCAAGCGGTCTGCCCGTACTTCCAAGAGGACCACGGAGGAAATGACGCTCAGCCAGGAGATACTGGTGCTGGACATCGGGGATGAACCAGCCGCCAGGTCCATGACAGAGAGGCCGCCCACAATCAACGGTGAGCGTCCAGCTGATCCCACATTGTGAACCTGCCCGAACGTCTAATTGAACGGATCACGGAAAGAATCGCGGTTGCATTTCTCATACGAGGCAGAAGACGCAATAAGGAGAGAAAAAAAGAAGCGTTATCCGATAGCTTTTCCTTCTCGTGATCTGCTGAAGCTGACGATGTCGTTCCGCCGTTTATTTGAGGTCCAGGCACGAGGAAAACCCTGAGTGCGACATATATGTAAGTCGTCGCCGAAGCGCGCTTGCTTCTCTGAACGGATGCTATTGGCATACTTTGTAGTTTGTTGCACGCGCCGTCTTAGTCCATTGAGATACGAATATGTCTTTTTCGTAATTGTTTGTAGTTCGTGTTAACCATTGCAGTAGGTTCAAAGAGAAATAATGGAATCCATGTCGAAAGAACGAAATGTTTCGGTTGTCGCAGGAAAAGTGGCAATAGTAATGATAGCGCCTTGGTAAGTATGAGCTGTTAAGCAAAAACTGTGATATACAATGGATGGAATGCCTCTTTCCCTATTATTTATGCGTTGAATGACGCCGTAAACCACGATATGTCGACGGATGACGAAAACAGGACTCAAATCGGGGTGCGTCTTTGAGTGAACTGTCTTCGCCAAAGCCTCACCAAGCTAGCACTTTTGCTGAACCCCAGCGTGTTTGTTTCCGTGTTTACAGAGTCGCTCAGCTACCAGGAGACAGTGGCGCTGATGGACAAGTGCGCCTCCAAGAATTCCGTGATGGCACTCAGCATAACTGCGTCGACGCTGCTGGTGATTTACATCTGCACCGTTGCGTACTTTGTCGCACAGAGAAAAGTGAAGTCCATAACATGAACTTGCTAACCGTAGACTTAGGAGGATCACATTCGTTCGACACAATGGCGCGGACTTGTAACTCTTTCATTCTGCCCATTTTTGTTCCCACCGAGCGCTCTGATACACATTTTGGTACATTTTCAACTGCTGAGCATTACGTTTCAGATGAAAAATACCGAAGCGGTTTATAGCTCGCAGTTAGTGTTTCTGCATATACGCTCATATGCAGGAACACTGCTCGCAAAAAGTAGAGAAGTTAGCGAAGCCTCGGAACCAGGCCGGAAGAGCCCGCTTCCCGCGAAAAATTCTCGCTTGCTGACATGCAGTAACTTGAAGAAAACACAAATGTGGAGCGCACGGGGTGATTATCAACTTTATCTTAATCTGTGCCCGTGTCGAATGTAAACGCGGCAACTCATAGCCATGTACGGGTAGAACTGAACTCGTCCATTTACTTTCGCAAAATTCGACGCCACGGCTTAATCAAGGAGCGGCGATGCTGCTTTTCGATAGGATCATGACTATTACCTGCAGCGATTGCATTGGGTTCAGAATAGACGAACACACCTGGTGCGTATGCTGCTGTGGTGATATACGAACCGCCACTGCATCGATAAGCTTCGCCAAAGTCTCCACCGACACACTTTGAACATGTTGTGCATGTTGCCAGTGGGAAAATTAACTTTCGGAGGGGGGGGGGGTTGCATTCATATTTGTGAGTGCAATACATGAATAATTGGAGTGCGGCAGTCAGAGTGCGAGTCATATCGTGTAGATACTTCATCACGAGCGAGTAGCATTCGGTAACATGCGCGCACAAGCCGTGAGGGCCATACTATTAGAATGGCGTTGTGCGTGTCTGTTGCTCTTCGTATTTTACCGCACGATAGTAGCACTTGTGTTCTCCTGTACATCATTAGCGGCTCCGTTGCAACAACTTTCTCGTGTGATTATATTGTGTTGGGGGCATTTCAAGCAGGCGTAACCTCATTATCGTGTCCAGGCAGACTAAACTCAGATTTAGGTTTAAATTTCCATACTTGCGGTCGTCAAATTATAAGAAGGCAAACGTGCGCCGGACTGGACAGAACACGTGATATGAGGCAAAAAAAAAGAAATAAAAAAAATTCGCTGGGGCAAACAAACAGGGCAGGCTTCTGCACATTACTCTATTAACAAGTTACCTATGCAGCCATATAAATTCAGTGTAGTGATACACAGATGCTCAATGCAGATATTTGAAGTATCTGGTGAAGTGTCAACAGTCGGCGGGAGCGGACTACGGCCCCTAGAACTGCCGCCGCGTCAAGTCTCGACACGTCTGTAACGACGCCACTTGACATATGCGCCTGTCTCGTTCGGTACGAGGCTGTTTCTTTCTTTTTTTTTTTTTCGTGGTGTCCTCGACGACAGACATCAGGAATGAAAATCCACAATCAAAGGCGTGAAAAGGAGGTTTCTAGAGTGAAATTTGTGGACAACCACTTCTTTTTATGTCTCTACTTTAAATTTTAAGCAATCGGGCCTCCGATAATCACGCCGCACCTGCCGCGCATACCACATTCAGTCCCACGAATGCAAATGAAACACATAAAACTACTTCAAACGTCCGAAGCTTTGCAGCATACGAGAGACGTAGTTCTGTGGAGAACTCATATCAGGAGTGTTCAAGTAGATATAGCACTTGGGGAGAAAGAGATGTAGTACGTGTTTTCTTTGCCCCTTGAGCTCTAAAAGTGAGCTCCACTCGTGCCAGTGCGCTGAACATTTGTGCTACGAAAGGGTTACAACGTGCGTGGCTACTTTGTCGCGTCCTTATACGGTTTTTTCGCCACCAAATATTTATGCCCCCTTGCCTGTGATGAAGGGCAGCCAGCACGGGCATACTTCAACCAAAAAAAGAATGATGAGGGTTGTGAATACGGATCATGCTACTACTGCCTTACTGTGTAAATAGCTGTCTTTTCTTTTTTTGCGTATGACTTTACCGTGTGTGCATGTGAACATCACTAGATTTTTTTTCTGTCATATGAAGGTATTGTTATGGAAAGCTGTACGAAATTCAAGTCAATGTTTCGTGCAGCCCAGTGTTTCTTCTCCGGGTCCTACAGACTTTTGTTGTCAACGGCATTTTTCCCCTTCATATTAATGTTCACTTGCGCTGTATTTATTTATTTATTTATGTATTCATACCAACCACCGAGCTCCACTAGTGGGGCAATACTGTTAGAAACGACATGTGCCGGGTGCACCCTTCGCTTTATGTTGCGCGCCATGTTTCATTTTGTTCAAACGTGAGATGGGAGTGCGCATTTCACCCTGTGGTGGTGGTTTCGGTGCGTGATGGGGAACAGCCTACAACGCTTCTCCGCGGCTCTCTTTCTATGCGGTGTCAACGACGTTAAGGCTTTTATGTACGGCGGGTAGCTGCGCCCAGTGGGCAACATAAGAGCAGCACATGCACTGGTTTTGTAGGATGTTTCCGAATAAACTCAATGTTGAGAAATCAATCAAACTGAGAGCAATCCATTGTGTTTGAAGCAAGACGCCAAGACACTCTCGCCTTCCGAGATTTTGTCGTATGTTTCTCGGGAGGACCACGAGGTGGGGAAGGGAGTCGAGATCAACTATATGATATTTTTAGCCGACACGTATCACTTGAGCTCTATTGTTTTATCGGAATACCGGGAAAGCGAACAGCAGAGCTGGTGGTGACATTTAGTGATGCTGTGCTCATACCTTAATATAATCTGCTGTGTGGTTCTTCTTGGCGGCCGTTACATTTCGCTTCTGTTACACTTTCGTTTGCAGTTCACCTACCTGCTGGCGTGGCGGTTTTAGCAGTGACGCTAATTTATAACGCCACCTCGGGAAGTTTGCCTAATTGAGAAAACATATACGCCAGTAGACAAGAGCACACAGCGACAGAATATAATGACAGACCTGTGCGTGTGGTTCGGTTGAGCTGAGCTAGGCAAGGATCTAAAAAAAAAAAAAACAAAAAAGAAAAAAAAACGTTGCATAATTCGTCTTTTTAACGTCAGCTTCGCTGCAATATAATAATTTTATGCGGGGAAGCATACGTAATGTGTTGCTGTGAAGCATATTTAAAGCGGAACGCGGCCATTGCTACGGGACATATGTGTTCCTTTCTTATACACGCGCGCATCCGCCGTCTCCTGTCGCATTATGAGAACCGAGTCACCTAATAAGTGTACCGACAGGCCTTCAGAGTTATTTTGGACGTTGCTGTGGTAATTTTATTCCTTGTTCCTTCCATTTTGCGCACGTCATGTATGAGACCATAACGGGGTCCTGCGCACGTGCCATCTCCAGTCGCAGTACGAGCACAGATACTCCTAATAACTGCACTAGCGGCCAATCGAAGATGTTTCTGACGTGCCTGTGGCCAGCCACTTGTATTGAAGTCTCAAGTGCGACATTAGTTGTCTAAAAAAGTAATATTTTGTTTATCAAGCCATTTCACGGAGGCCATTTGTTTCTTTCAGCAGCGGCCTCTTTCGGGACCACCCAAGTGATGCATCGGCAGCGCTCATGCCCTGCTATCCCACCGTTATTCCACGCTGTTCGCGCCCTATATGGGAGCACGGCCATAGCCCCAGTGCAGTTGCTAGACGTCTCGGTGCTGGTACTGTGCCCAGAGACTGCGCGTAACGTGTACTAGGCTGTGACATAGTTACTAGAGCGAACAAGGCTAACGGAAAAGAAAAGGGTGGGACAGGACAGAGCACTAGCTGAAGTTGAACAGACGTTAGGAAAGGGCCCAATGTACTAGAAACCAGAGTAATTAACGCCGAAACTTGGGCAAGTTGGTGTTGATGCAGTTGCTATGACATAGTTACTAACGCGAACAAGACTAACGGAAGAAAGGGTGGGAGAGGACAGAGCGCTCGGTCTTGTACCGCGCTTTTTTTTGCGTCACTCTTATTTGCGCTAGAAACTATGTCACAACAAGTGCATCAACACCGACTAGCCCAACTTTCTGCGTTAATTACTCGTGTACTAGGCCCTGTTAAGGTCTCATAGCACGGGACAAGCAAGGTGGGCAACACAAGGGCTAAAATCGCGACAGTCACGTCCAGAATAGCGCTGAAGGCGTGCCAGTATACTTATCAGGCCTCCCGGCGCTCCTATTGCGACAGAAGACAGCGGGTGCGTGCGTGTCCAATTAAGGAACAATAGCCCCTTTCCACTCTTGATGTTCTTCACTGCAATACATTGCGTAAGCTTCACCGCATACATAAATGCAAGGCGGCAACGATAACATTAGGGACCAAATCGTGCAACGCTTCTACGACCCTTGCCGTGAGCGTCACAAGGTGTCGCCGCGAGCGCTGCTAGTTGGGGCTGTACGTCCCGGTGTTCCCGGTATTTCGCTAAAACGGTAACGCTGGAGCGTAGACCAAGTGGCTAAACCTTCGGTATTGTTTTCTGAATGCGTGAACAATGCAACACCAAACCATGCACATGTTGCAACTGCCTCGGTCACCAGCCAATTAAAGTGATATTAAAGGGAGTATATTTTGATCATATTACACTGTCACAAACATTACGAGTGAATGTTATTCTCTTGTGTACGATGGGTTAACGAGTTGACATGTCTAACATATCGTGCACCCACTGCGCTAGCACAGTAGATATGGCACTGCGTTGCTGAGCACGAGGTCGTGGGTTCGATTGGTTCCGGTTGAAATGAAAGAGATAAAGAAACTTCAATAATCCCGCTTTTGATTTCTTCAGCTTAGGTCGGGTGATACTACATACCGTAGAGTAGGCTATATTTTACTTTTACTAATATTTACTACATACAGTTCACTTTGGGCTCTGATACCGTGGCGCTATTATCGCTGAGTTCCGGTTTTAATTCATAAACATGAAAACCTACTATATTCATGAAGTCACAGTTAGAGAGCCCACAATTTTGTTTAAAAAATAAAAACACCTGTTTCTTCCTTCTGCTTGACGAAATTGCAGAAACTTTTCGAATATAATCCTGCGCACTCTTACCCACGACGACATTTATCCGGATTTTTTTAGACGTTGTCATACGACATTAGTGCCTCCGGCAGATGTACATTCTAGC
Organism: Dermacentor variabilis; assembly: GCF_050947875.1. Classification (NCBI taxonomy): domain Eukaryota; kingdom Metazoa; phylum Arthropoda; class Arachnida; order Ixodida; family Ixodidae; genus Dermacentor; species Dermacentor variabilis. Next base: position 126,997,288 of record NC_134568.1, on the reverse strand, counting down.
AGAAATAAAAGAGTCAAGATGTCATTGGAGGTAGCGTCATCTTCTGGCAAAAAAAAAAAAAAAAACGAAATGACATCATTGCACCCGCCAGTGCCACGACCTCCGAGATGGAACACCGCTTCGAACTCGATGACATGTCGATACACTGGCTTGTTGCCATGGTGACAGCAGCGTGGCGCGAATCGTCCCGCTTGGACGCGGTGGGCAGAGCTTCGAGCAGAGTTCGAGCGACCAAAAGCCGATAAAAGCCGCGAAGGCAAGGCAGCTGAAGCCGATGACCGTAGATGGCGCATTTAAATATGTTTTACCGGGTAACATCCGTGAGGAGCTTTTAATACCAGACACATTCGGCATGTTTTGTAAAAGGTGCGGCAAGGCCCCTCCACAATAGCAACAAGTGTATGAGCGGGTATTGCATAGTGTACCTGCACACACAGAACCTCCTTCCATTAAATATATGCGATATTGTTGACTGAACTACCGTTTGCGCGCACGCTCCACGCTGAATGAAACATTTGGCGCAGCATTACAGACAAGTTCAGGTAAGTACTATGTTAAAAGGTGAATGTAAGAAAGAAAAAGTGGAGACGTCATCACTTTATTATGGAGGGATAGATTCGTGCGAAGCACAAGTCACTAAAAACGCGTGCTAGCTCACGACTACCGCCTTATTTTCACCTATATACACTTCCCTGCTCGGTAAAAAAAAATAATAGCGGTAATCAGGAGCGCTTCCACGTTAGGTGAGGTTACATTTCGGATGAAACCAGGCTCCGCATTGAAGAGGTTATATCTTGAAAGCTCATTGTACTCCTGTCTCTTTTTTGCATTTACCAAGACTCTGGTGTCTATGTTTAAAGTGAAATCATATTTGATTTCAATATTAGTTGAAAGGTGCACGTGCACATCCGACGATAACCGCGAAGTTGTGCTTCTTATCTTTCTAAATAGGCTTGTCTCGTTGAAAAATCCAGTCACGCTATACATATGCACTCACAACCATACCAGTGACCGATATGAGCCGACAGAAAGCATAGATGAAGTTGATTGGGACGTTTAACTGAAGTATGGAAATAGTGAGGTAAAGGGAAATGAAAGTAAACGAAAACACAACTTGCCGCTACGTGAGCACCGAAACAACATTTCTGCATTACCCGTGTGATGCTTTATCGATTAAGCTACCGCGGCGCCATCTCTCCGGCAACTTTCCTGGGTATTTGTGCACAAGATCAGCCCTGAGCACGGTGTAAAAATAGAGCTTATTCTTACACCATGGCCCTGAGGGAGTTAGCCAGCGCCGCTCGCGGCCAAGGTGGTGGACGTGGAACGTCCACTTATCTACGTCCCTGCAGATATATATATATATATATATATATATATATATATATATATATATATATATATATATATATATATGTATATATATATACGGTGCATAGCACGTCGGCAATGACAACACGAGCAGTACAAGCCGCCTAGGGGTGAACATGCTGAGCACTGGCTGTGCGGAGGGACAGTCCAGAAACGGGCTTCGCGTGACTTTCCGAAGTAAAAGGCAAAGCTTAGCGTTCATAACACATGCGGCGGCTCCAGTGTCCACGAGTGCAGATGGGCAAATCTTCGATTACGAAAACACTTTCGAAAACACTTCGATTACGTTCGAGGGACTGCGGTGAGGACTTTCACATTTCGACATTGTCGCAGCTCTTGCCTCTTAGACTGCAACGATTAGTTTTCCTCGTCTCTAGTTACGGGGCGATGTCGCATCGGCGACAGTGAGCGACGGCGTGGTGAAAGTGAACGGTGCGTAGTTGTCATCGGGCGCAATGTCGGCGACATAGCCGACGCGGGGGCCGTAACATGGACGGTTGGACTGGCTTGTCACGGGTGGTGCGGCGCTAGGCGGCTGCACACGGTTACAAAAACGTGCGACGTGACCGGCGTAGCCGCACGCAAAGCATATTCGCCGGTTGTCGGGAGTACGCCACCGGCTCGCCGGGGCAGCTCCCATCCACGTCACAGGACGCGTTGTACAGGGTGGCTGCTGACATGACTGCAAGGCGTGCGGCAGTCGGGGCCTAGGCACGAAGTCGGCAAAATGGAGAGGCATACTTGAAGAGAGTGGCTGGGTCCTTGCGACGACTTCAGAGCAGCTAAGTGGTGCAGCCGGCGGGATATGTTGGGGCGGCGCAATGACGTCAGCGTAGCTTAGTGGTGCAGCCGCAAGAAGATGCTGGCTCTGGTCTGGCAAGACCTGGGCGATTTGCTGCTCGATCGCGCGACGGAGTGGAGGCATAAAATTCGATGCAGGCTGTTGGAGATGCGGCGGCTGAGTGAATTATATCACGGAGAGCTGGCGTGCAACTTCCTCCCGAACGAACGTTTTCATTTCAGCAAGCAACGCTGGTTGGCCGGAGGTAGTAGCCAAACCAGCGATGAGGTCGTCGCGATAGGAAGGGCGACGTGTCAACGAGCGCTGCCTGCGTAGCTCCTCGTAGCATTGGCATAGAATGATGATGTCGGTCAAGAGCTGAGGAATCTTGGCAAGGAGCATGTTGAAAACATTCTCCTCTATTCCTTTTAAGACATTTCTGATTTTGTCGGACTCCGACATCGTCGCATTCCCTTTCTTACACAAGTCCAGTACATCTTCGATGTAACTGGTAAATGATTCACCCGGCTGCTGTGCACGTTCTCGCAAACGCGATTCCCGCTAGCAGCTTGCGCACAGCAGGGCGATCAAACACAGCCACAAAGGAGGTCTTGAACGAGGACCACGTCGGAAAGTAGGTCTCATGGTTGTTCTACCAGAGATTGTATATCCTCGAGAACGAAGGGAAACAGAATAAAGAGTTGTCGCGGCAGTAATAGACTCGAACTATAGGGAAATCGCTTGCGCTTCGGCACGGGATTGTACGGTAACCGAGAGAGAGGAAATGGCTGTTGCTCTAGCAGCTGTGGAGGGCTACCGCACAAATAGATCCCTTATAATTCTAACAGACTCCAAGGAAGTATGCCGAAACTACATTAACGGCAGAATCGGTCAAAAAGCGCTCCAAATCTTTCTCCGCGCTGGCCAACAGAATAAACGCATTAGACAAACCATATTTTGGGTACCTGGGCACACTGAGATTGAGGGCAACCAAAGGGTTGATAGGATCGCTCGCGAGCATGCAAACCGAGCGGACCTAAACAGAGATCCTGAGGGTTTCATGACAGTGATCCCAACGTACTCTGACATACTAAATTACCATAGAGGGACGAGGATCAGATATCCCCCGCCCCACAATACACTCACTCAACAACAGGCAGTTTACTGGCGAAAGCTGCAGACAGGAACTTTCCCAAATTTACATATACTATGCAAAATGAATAAAGGGAAAATGAGACATCCACCTGTTCGTAGCAATTGCTACAAAGAAAACCCATACGGGTTCCTCGAAAGAAAAGCCTCATAGTTGAAGAAAAAAAAAACAACAACAAAGGAAACTCCTATGTCTCATTTTCCCTTTATTCATTACTTCTCTCCACCTTGCGGGTTTCCGCAGAACTACTACGTCAAACTCTTGCCTTTGCTTCGTGTTGTCGACAAATTCGACTTCGCCCTGCCATCTGCTAGCTGCCTGGTTAGCTGTCATGGTAGAGCGGCTGCGCCGGAAAGGCGGTGGTCCCGGGTTCGAGTGCCGGACCAGGACGAATTTTTCTTCGACTATGGGGCTTTTCTTTCGAGGAACCCGTATGGGTTTCCTTTGTAGCAATTGCTACGAACAGGTGGATGTCTCATTTTCCCTTTATTCATTACTTCTCTCCACCTTGCGGGTTTCCGCAGAACTACTACGTCAATACTATGCAAAATGTTCCCAAGTCAATACAGGGACACATGCCCGTGGTGTGGTGCAATACCCACACTTTATCACATCACATGGGAGTGCAATACGAATCAGGAATTCCACAAAATAGAAAATCCGAGTACGGAGCAGTGGGAGAGCGTGCTCTCCAGCGGCGACCCTAGCCTCCAACGGAAGCTGGTGGATCATGCCCGACGAGCAGCCACGCTCAGTGGTGCCCTGGAATAGGGGCGCCAACCATGCAGGCCGGACATCTTCATCAACCAATAGAAGATCAAGACATCCGGCCCGACCGCTGAATTACTCTTTCTAGAGTAATAAAGTTTACTTCCTCCTCCTCCTCCTCTACCAGAGACTGGCGACACCCGCGAGATAGAAGAGCACGTTGCTCATTTTGGCGGGATTGTGCCATTTGTTGTGGGCGCTTACCCTTTCATATGTCGTCAGCCAGTCCTCGACATCGGTGTCGTACGCGCCGCTGGAAATTAAGCCGAGACCACACGTACGCTTTCGGACGCGCGCAAGCTCGCGTCCGCGCGCCTAGCGCCTGCCGCGCCTCGCCTGTAATGGCGGTTTGCATCCACAAAGACGCGCGACAGCGCGCGCTCACTGGCCTCACTCACAGACGCCTTGGCAGGCGCCACTTCGTAATTTGTTACTGACAGTGTTTCAAAATGCTTCAATTTCTATAAACGTAATTGTAATATTTTTATAGCGGTTAGATCAATGCAAAAGAAGGAAAGAAGCATTTTCTTGCATAATATAAATCTGCTTCACTGAGAGTTGATCGTTTCGCGCCGTAGCTGCGTAGCCAGGCGCGCCGACGCGAGTCAACCGAAGCGCGCGATAACAGAGAGGAGCTGTTCCCCGAGATCACGCCGCGTTTCGACGCGTACGCGCCATGCCGCACCGTCTGCGCATGCGTGGGCGCGTGAACGCGAGCTTGCGCGCGTCCGCAAGCGTACGTGTGGTCTGGGCTTTACAGGGTCGCTGTGGACGGCGCACCAGAGCACAAGACCAACTGAGGAGGCCCTTTCTCGGATGGAGCAGGAGGCGTTTGCTAAGATGCGTCCTCCGGCATAGTTGAGCGTAGGGAACGGGTTCGAAGTTTCAAGGTTGACATTGCAGGCCGAAGCAACCTCCACCACTTGTAAAGGCGTTTATTAGTCACCGGCGTGAGAGCAGTGCACGGGCTCTCAGCGCGAGAGGCGTCTCCAGAGAAGAGCGCTGGACAGCTGGACCAACTATAGTGTTCCTATTCTTCGGTACAATATATATATATATATATATATATATATATATATATATATATATATATATATATATATATATATATATATATATATTTGTTTACGTTGGCATGTATAGCCACCGCTCTTCGTTCGCTTGAGGTAGAATGCTATAGCTGGTCATCAGTGTGACATCAAATAATGTCAGAACTTAGCAAAACATGCAGATTTTGTGCATGTAAGCACTAAAAAGTGCGTCAGTTACAGTTATTTCGATAATTAACAAATCTGACTATCAATCTCACCATTAGGGACCGGCAGATTATAAATGTATAATGAATCATCCGCATCCGTCTCCCTGTCCTTAAAGGGCAACTCCGGCAATTTCTCGACCATGTCAAGGTAATGGAATATTTACGCACTCGAGACCCCCTTTCCCCCCTCTAACGCGTCTGATACTATTATTTTTGCCCGAATTCGAAAATAATTTTAAATAAGCGTAAAAGTGCAAAATATAAACCGAAACCTGACTGAGCTGCCGAACCAACCCCTTCGTGTGATGTCACGCGAGGTACACAGGCGTTCTGTAGTTACACCATCGGGGAAGGCACGCAAGGTATGCCGGTCTCGCGCTTGGGGCGAACGAAACCAGCGAAGAGCAGACACTCAGCTCATTCGTGACCTCGCCTGACGTTCGGGTGACAATGTGAGCTGCGCCAGCTCTTGGAATTTGTCAAACAGTGACAGCTACGATTCCGACGAATTCACTAGCCACAAATCGCCAATCGACCCGCTACCACGAGAGCCAGCGCCCATGCGCAACATATCGCGCTGCAACATGAAGATGAAGGGTAGCCCTAACCACTGATTTTATATGTGCTGCTTGCGATTTTAGGTGTTTTACCCCTTCTTGGGGAAGCGCTTCGCATACTCAATATAAGATGTGGAGCACGACTTTCCTTATTTGTAACCCCTAAGAACACCGCTGACAGTCCAAAGCACCGACCGGCGCATTTGTTTATATCGGCAGGTGCTGCGACCGCTCTTCGTTCGCTTGAGATTGAATGCTAGCCGGCCATCAGTGACATCAATTAATGTCCGAACATAGCAAAACGCGCAGATTTTGTGCACGTAAGCACCTGTGCATCATTCTCGGTTGCGCTGATATGAGCGACCACGCCTTTCTAAAACAGCCAGTGGAAGACTGTAGTACGGAAGCGTTGTTATGCTGCCTAGTTACCATTCTTCGTATTCCCTTCATGCACGCAATTAATGCATTCCGTAAAGTAATATGAAAGAAAGATAGATAAAAATTGATTTACAGAAAGGCAGGAAGGTTGGACTGAGCTATAGCTTTCTCTGGCCTGCTATTCTAGATTGGGGGAATGGGCCGGAAAGAAAAAGGGCCGATGAATGATGATGATGATGATGATGATGGTGATGATGATGGGAGAAAGTGCGTATATACAAGTTCACAACGTTGTGGCATCTCTGAAGCCGTGCGTTTGCACACCTTCACTGGAAAAAGCTAGCACCCTGTCCAGATCAACAGATAGGCTAACAGGGAGATTGTTGAAGCGCTAGAGATAAAAAAGCTAGGTGATTCTTGTGTTAGCAAGCCGTCCGTCATGCTCTCAGAGAACGACGTCAGATTTCTTACAGGAACCATTCTTCACGTATAGTAGGCTTGACCATGTGATGCTCTTTCACGCTTCTTATGTATTCATATCTTCTGTTTATTCATGTTCGGTACTTATTCTGCGCATCCATTGAATAAACATTCAGTTGTTAGTGCGCCCTCTGTACGTGTCGTTCTTCTTCGTATGGTCCCTTGGGTTCTCTGGCGCTGTTTTGCTACGGATATGAAACAAATAGCCCAAAAGTACGTCTTGACCAGTTACATCTCTGGTTCTGTGGGCTCCCATTCTACCTCTTTCAACACTGCCTATGTCGCCTCACTCATCGCGGGTGCCTACTGCTGTGGAAGACAGCTGGGATTTTGCATAAGAAACAATGTTCTTCCTCCTGAAGTCGTGGATCTCTTGGGCTACGTTTCGCCTTCGACAGGACATGGGAGCAGGGTCTGTAAGACTGTGCGTTCGGAGTGGCTACGGCAAGCTCGCCTCTACAAGGACCACCTTCAAGCATCCCTTCAGTTCAGGTAAACGAAGTATCGTGCTGGGAACGTGTGGAGGGAATGGATGCGTGTGGTAAATACTTTCACTGACGACCTGTGGCAGTAAATACTCCCTAGGCTTCGAGGTCTGCTGCAAAGAAGACTCCTGTAAGTGCAAATCCTGTTCACTTGTTGGGCAATGCTTCCATCTCGGGGTCCCTGCAGCAGGTATTAATCTGTGGGCCAAAGTTCACTGTCGAACTCCAGAAGAGTACTCTGGAGCTCCTTACCATGACCAAAAAACTGTCCAACCGTGTGCCCGAAGTTCAGCAGGAGATATATGCAGCCGAAGGGTTAGATGTGCTGATCCGCTGTGGTTTGTCAAAAAGGAGCCTTAAGACTCTTTTTTACCTGAAAGAACATGCGCTGTCTCTGCTATGTGCGGACAAGGAAGGCAGTTTTGCAGGATGCCCAAGTCGATGTACTTGACAAAGGCATCCGACCCTTTAGCTCAACGTTTAAGCAATGCGTGGCCACTTCTTTGCCAAAGATTAGAGCCAAAACCGTAAGTTAAAAAAAGGCTAAATCTCACCAAGCTATCCAGTGCTATCAATTCTGATCAGGCACTAAGCTTCATGTGTTTTTGTAGCTAAGGCCCATAAAACTGAAGGTCCTCTACGTGTAACTGCATCGGAAAACAGAACTTGGCAGAAATGCTTATCTTTGTACTTGAAGTAGCAGCTAGATAAATTGTTGGTGGATGGCCCGCTTAAAATAAAAAATTCCGAAGAAGTTGTATCCTTTCTTGCAGGAAATGAGACCAAACAGATGAATGCTTTTTCAATAGATATGAACGATCTGCACTATTCGATACCGCAGGATGCCCTTCTAACTAGCGTAGCGTGCTGCGTAGACAGCTACGGGGTAGTGGCTTTCCAAAATGCTTCCGGTTAGTAGCAGGTTCCTTCTTAGAGCTGCTAAGCACCTACCTTGGCACCACTTACGTGAAGCGGAATGGGGTCACCTTTTTACAAAAATACGGTATCTGCATTGGATCCTGCATTGCTCGCGTTATGAGTGAAATTTTCTTAGCGAAATTAGACAGACTGTTGCAGCAGCTACTAATACCCATGCAAGTACTATGTGTGCTTAGATTTGTTGATGACTTTTTATTGCTCTTACAATGTTATGAGAATGACTTATAAAAGCAGCCTTTCGAAATAATTTCATTTTTGCGTCAGTGCTAAGCACCTTTAATAGTGTTTCACAAGCTTCCTGTTGACTGCTATTTACGTTTCCTTGATTTAGGGCTACATTTCTCATCAAAACAGGTCTGCTGGGCATTCTAGTCTAGAGGAAATAAACAAGTTTTGATGCCTCATTCTTCGTATTCTAAGCTCGTAAAGCGCAGTGTCGTTCATTCATCCTTTAACAATGCCTTGAAGAAATCATGCGTTCATCAGTTGCGAAAGAGTTTCGACAAGCAGGTTTATCGACTTACTGAATCGGGATACCCGCGAGCAATGCTCTCTGCAGCTGCAGAAAAGATGCTTAAACTGAAGAAGCAAGGCACTAAGGCCAACCGTGCGGGAGCACATTAATGTTCAAAGAATGTGTCCTGTATTATTTACATACATTTCATTTGGCATAACCTGAAGAAAGTGGCGGAAAGGCGGAAATTGTCGATTGTTGAGGTCGAAGTTGTCGCAGGAGGAAACCAGAACGAGCATAGAGCTGCTGCTTGTTCAGACATTAGGTCCGCAGGAATCATGGGACTAAATGTGACATGGAGGCGAATTGCATCCTGTGGACATGCTGAAATTTCGCAATAGACGTCTACTGAAAGAGTGGTGAGGTGGTCATCTGCTATAGCATGGTCACCGATATACCTTCGGGTAGAACCTGCTTTGTCAGGCGAAAATTGATAACAGGGAGGCATGTCCGGTTTTCTGCAACGGGTACGACGGAGTGGGAGACAATGATATGGCGCACCAAAAGGACATCGGGAGGAGGCGTGACGACGCAGTCTCCATTGGGTAAAGGGAGAGATGATATCAAATCGACAAAAGTCAAGGCTTTAAGCGGTATAGGCAGACGCAAATGGTCGTACTAAAATTGTTCTGGAGTTCGGTTCGAGTATGCGGGAGAAAATGAAGTTCGAGGCAAAGGGTACCGGCAGAACATTCGACTTGAGCGTAATGCGCTATAAGGAAGTTTAGTCTGAGTATAAGGTCATAGGGACAATTGGTCAGCATTGTAAAAAGAACTGTGACGTGGCGGCCGGCGATGATTATACGGACAGTACATATTCCAGTGACGGCAACAGTGTTGCCATTTGCGACGCGTACGGCTCGTGTAGTAGCAGGTGTGAGAACCTTCTTCAGTCGACGACGGACGTTAGCGCTCATTATGGACGCTTGGGCTTCAGTATCAATTAACGCTGTCAAAGGGACACCGTAGACGCGAACATTCCGTAAGTTCTGGTTCGTTGGGCTCCTCAGTGTTTTGTATAAAGTCCAAGTGCGATAGGGTCCTATGGCGTCCCACATATCGTATGTTGTAGGCTCGAGGGGAAGTGTGCAAATCCTAGGCTGATGGTCACTTGATGCGCAACATCTCGCGCGCGCATGGGAAAGGGGGGGGGGAGGAGGCGAGCGCGTGGTATCGTGATCAAGGGTTCGCGAAGAAAGGAAGGGTAGAGGCGGCGGCAGGTGAACCGGTTGAGCCATTGGCAACCGCCTCTTATTTTTGAAGTAACCTACGGCAGCGGCAAAGAATGGGCGAACGGTGTTCGCTGGTGGTTGCATGTGCGCTGTCTTCGCGTGCGCTTAGAGCTAGAGCTCATGTAATGTCACGTTCCGGAGGCGCGTTAAAGGGAGGCAGCAGAAGCGTTCGCTCCCCTCGGTTTGTGTTCTTCATCACGCCGGTGCTGCGAAGGCATGTGTTGGTGGTCATTGAGTAAGAATTGAATTCTGGGGTTTTACGTGTCAAAACGACGATTTGTTTATGAAGCATGCTGCAGTCGGGGAATCCGGATAAATTTTGACCATCAAGGGATCTTTAACGTGCCCCCAGTGCAGGGGACACGGGCGTTTTTGCATTTCAGCCCCATAGAAGTGCGGCCGCCGTAACCGGCATTTCATCCCGCGACATCGTGCTTAGCAGCGCAACACATATCCGCTAAGCCATCGCAGCAGGTGGTCATTGAGTGAGATCGAGTCATGTTTGCATGTGCGCACGTGACACACTACTGGCTAATTTAATTATTAAGCGAATGTTTACTGTAATTATACGGCAGATAAAACTACGAACCTTACTTCGCACAGTTGTGTAATACCCATTTCACACGTGCACCCACGAACTTCTTCAGGATAAGGGAGCGCGAAACTTCCTAAGGAAGTTCGACCTCAAGAAAGTTGTGGTCGTGTCACATGGGCAATCGAGTTTTTAAATGAAGCCGCCAAAGGCGCTTTCAGCGGCGTTTAGTATTTGTAGAAATACAAGAACGAAATTTCTAATTACGCTCGTAGCTATTTTAATTAACGTTTCTTCCATAAAAAGTACTATTCATTATATTTTATGCGAAAAACATATACCTTGGTAAAAATGCAAGTGCGCTCGCTAAACATAGCAGTGCTGACAGCGACGCTAGCCACCTTGTGCTCGTCTGTTTTCTTTTGCGGCGTGGCGAGTATGCTTTGCAAGGCTATATAGTGTACTAGAACAACTGGTTCACTATAGCAACGCTCTGCGTTCTACTGCCGGAACTGCTGCAAACTAGACTCAGAACACAACATTTCGTGCACGGTAACCTCGTGAGCTCTCCTTTTATTTCGTGTACTGTGCCGAGTCAGTGATGAGTGACGAAGCGGAAGATGTGAAGAAAAGGCGCGAGATTGCACTCGCCGTGGCGACGATTGCTTCCATCGATATAGAAATCGAAGCTGCCAGAGCAGAAGTGCGCACCATCAAGCGTCATCTTGTCCTTAACAGCCTCATGCTGAATGCGGATGATGTTGTCCGGGAGACGCGCGACAAGGCAAGTTGGGGTGAACCCAAGGTGCGCGCGTTGGTTTGAAAACACGCTGCCGAACCTAGGTGGGCGGAGCTTCCGGCAACCTAGGGTCTTCATTCAAATACTACGTAGACGTCTGCAGGCCCATAATGCAACGCCAAACAACAAACGTGACAGAAGCGGTGTCAGTGGGGAAGCGGGTTGCTCTTGCTTTGTACAAGCTGTGTTCCTCTGCCGAGGTCAGAACAGTAGCCAATTTGTTTGACTTGGGGAGATCGACAGAGAACATAATTTACAGAGAATTTTGCCAGACCGTCGTTTATACCATATAAAGCCAGTGGATCAAGATGGTCGCAGAAAATGATATGGCAGACCATATACGGGAGTTTTCTGCTGTCACTGGCTTCATACAAGCATTTGTAGCACTGGATGGCTGTCATTTTCCTGTATCTCCACCAAAGGAAAACGCCATCGATTACTACGACTACAAAGGCTGGTAATTGAACTAACTACAATGCGCGGTATCCGAATGCGCAGAAGCAAGAAGTGTAATTAGTTAAACTGTAAATTAAACTGATAGTAGTGAAACTGGATAAAAATTGTCATAAAAATCTCGCCAGTCTTGTTCCATTGTTGCTATTGCTTCAATGCTTCGCCCTTCGGGTGATATTGCGACTGTCTTCACATTATTCTCTTCATCGGTGCCTGCGAATTTTACTCCAGTAACGGGAACATTTGCTTGGTTATTGGTGGCTGCCTCTTAAAAAAAACAGAATACCATGTTAATTTCCTAGAAGGTTACCATGACATTCTCTTCAATATTACTGGTTGCATTCAAGATCAGTTTAGTACCCACAGATTTGCTATAATGTTGTAAACCGTATATTTTTCTCACTTATATAAATATCTTTCTAAATTATAGTTTGGTTCATTATTATTTGTATATTTTGCACTTTCGTTTCCTAAATTTGTTCTTTAAGTTTCACTTGGACCGCTCCCTCTAACGGTCCATATATTACGCCGAAAGCTGTGTAGGACTAACCTTCTGTAGTTTTTTTCGGCGTCCACAACAAAAAAATTGGCTCAAGGCCTAGCTTGGTTAAGCCTGGAAGATTGCGAAAGCAATACCCTTGGCTGCGCCTTGGTTCGGCTGATGGTGTGGACATGGTTGCCCTTTGTTAAACTTATGGTTATACATCATCCGACATAGCGCAAGGCAGCGCGCCGACCACTGCGAGGAGCCGAGCTGTAGCCCTATTTATCCTCCTAGCGTGACGTCACGCCAGCGAGCGCCCTCTCTCGGTAGCGCCGAAGCAGCGGCGCGCAAGTCTCCATCGATGCCGAGAGCTGGGGCCTTGTCTCTCGGTCTGGCGTGACGTCACACCAGCGAGCGCCCTCTCTCGGTAGCGCCGCAGCAGCGGCGCGCAAGGCTCCGCCTCCACAATCGATGCCGCGAGCTGGGGCCCCGTCTCTCGGTCTGGCGTGACGTCACACGGTCACGTGACGCGCAGCTGTGTAAGGAGGCGCCACGACCACCGATGGGCCGAAAGTGCGAGCAGTATTGCTTTCGCAATAAAAAAAATCTTCATGTGGGCCGATCCTGGTAAAAGTGCAGAAAGGGTCCACGCTCAATGGCACATACCGCTCTGGGTATGTGCCACAGGGGTACGCGCCACAGGGGTCGGGGTGTGAGCCATTCAGCAGCTGCGTTATCGATGGGGCGGACACGTATAGTTCATACACCCGAAGAACAACATGCGTACGAGGAGCGCTGGAGGGAACAGCAACAAGATTGTAAACGGCGCCGGCGCGAAACGACTACCGACGAAGAACGTTCCCGCGATGCTGAACGAAAACGACCATCGCGAGCCCGGGCACCTCCGAACGAGCAACGACGCCAGACTCGCAACGCAATACGGCGGCAGAGGTACCGGATGGACCGAGTGAACGACTTCAAAGGTGCAGACTCTAAGTTCCGACAAGACTTTCTGGATAAAATTTTTTGCTGTAGACCGCTTTTCATGGGCGCCACCATATTGCTACGCAGTGGCGCCACCTATGGGCAGTTGGTATGCTGGCTTGGGTGAGCACTCAGTTTTGCATGACAGGTATACGCTCGGCGGTAGCTTTTGGCGTTTGTTTTCGCGCTCGTGCAGTCTATTTAGTATGACTTGGCGTCTTTTACGTGGAAAACGGTTCTGTGAGACGTAATGAAGTGGTTTAAGTCGGTATGGCCGAACTTTATGCGGTCGTAGAGGCGGACGGAGCACGCAGCGCGATGTCTGCGCGCATATTTGAGCCTACAATCAGCCTCGGAGATCAATTGTACATTTGTGAAAGTTCCATTCACTAATTTGACCTTATTGCATTATTATCCTCTAGTTAGAAGCTGTTGTTTACGAGCAAAGAAACATACGCGACGATCGTAACAGCGTGGGTACCTTTCTTCTACGATAGTCCTGAGCTCTGATGTTATACTTTGACAAGCATTCAAACTGTTAGCTGCAGATTACATTGCGTGACTACTTGGTTCTGTGGATGAGGTTTCCACCCACGAATAAAATAGTTTTGGTTAGTAATTACAGCATACTTTACAGTGCGAACTATACTTGTCCAGCAAAACGACCGTTTACGAACTGTGCGAACATAGGTGCTGGATTACAGATACCTTTGTTCTATATAGCGCATGGTCCAAGCATGCGGCGTCAACGTTTATAGATATGTAGTACTGTGGCGTTAACCCGTTTTTATTTCTTTCTCGAGACAGAGTACGATAACCGATTTTTTTTCTGTTGAGTTCGTTCCGTTCTTTACGACGCACTCACATGTATTACGGAGTTTTTGTCCTCAAAAATAGCCATCACATTATTTTTATGCGGTCTATCTCGGATATTATGGCTTTACAGGGCAAAAGGCAAAGCTGAAGCACATAGCTTATATATGTAACGTGCTGGTTCACCAACCCCAGTGATCGCTGTGTTGACCAGCGCCATCGCCCTTATGCAGGAGGCTAGCGAGGACATATAGTGATTTCAAGCCTACTAGACTTGAAATGCGTCTGAAGGATGCCGGTGTATTACCAATATTTGATAGCGCCTGCCGCTTAGATGTTTCGTGGTTGCGTTAGGTTGGCCGTACACGAGCATGCGCTCTTATGTTTTAGTCCCTACGCCAAGCGATCAGATAGTGAGCAGATTTACCATTTCATGCTGTTAATACAGAGACGCCGGTTCTCTTCGATGAATTAAAACCGATATACGCAAAATAGTTCCCAACACATACACACGCCGCGGCTGCTGATGCGCGTCGCGTGTTTGCGACTCCAAGAGATATATATATATATATATATATATATATATATATATCCGCGTACTGCAGTTACTGATGCACCGAAAGGCTTCCCTGACGACCTTATATGAAAGACATTGCGTAAATTTCACAAAGTACGAGCTAAAACGTCTCGAAATTGTTCCGCAGCACGCGACATCAACACTTTAAAGCAGCGCCGCGCCGTGTCGCACAAGCCAGAGAGGAGGAAAGGCTCGCCGCGCACCCTTCCCTCTTCGCCCGTCTATACAAACTGAAGAAGGAATCGTGATCTTAACGGTGTGTATCTCGCCCGTTACTTCGAAGTCCGAAATCAAGGACCACGTATAACCACGTATTTCCGGGTGGGTTAGAAGGGATAATACCATACCTGTGTCATCAACGGAGACTTCAACGTGGAAATTTCTAAGCCAGAGATGAAACGACTCATGCAATACATGTTGGAAGAGTTTGGCCTGCAATGTTACTCTAACACCATGATACCTACCACGCATCACTGGACGTGCATTGGTTTGATTTCAGCGAAGAACTTCTCTAGGGTGGCAGTCGAACCACTGAGTGTACATCACAGTGATCATAAAACAATCGTGACTGCCCTGACAAAATAAAGACTCTCAATCGAACATCAGCCACTGTCCTTACTGAACAATCCATTCAAACACATCAACTTCTATAATCAGACACTTCAAACAAATGACAACCATTCCACTCTGTGAAGATGAAATGGCAGCGAAAGCTGACGACAGTCAAAGCTATCGAACGAAAGCAAAGTGCTTTCGGGGCCATTCCATCTTCACAGAGTGGAATGGTTGTCATTTTTTGTTATATTCCTCGTAGTGGGAAACCGACCTGTTTTGGAGAGAAAACAAGCACAGACTACCGCTATCAGCATCATACCCGCAAGAGAACGCCACGTGTCGAGGAAGAAGTGCGCCAGTGCACGAGCTGCGTGCGCAGAGGCGCTGGCGAACGCTGCTCGAACGGTCGGACTTTCACAGACGAGCGGCTGCCCGTGTTCTCCGGAGACCAGCATGACATCCCCGTGGTTGACGACAGCACAGCGTGGACTCTGTCGCGTAGCCTGGGTGGAACAGTTGTGAAGGACGTCCGTCGGCAAACCGGGTAGTGAAGAAGGTCGATACAAGGCGCTACCCACACAGCGAATCAAGATGCTGTCGGGACAACCCAAGACGCCGACGCAGGTTACCGTTCCATCACCCTCGCGTATGCTCACACGAAGTCATGAAAAAAAACTCGCATCGAGGGAACCCAGCATAAAGGCGACGTCATCTACCGGGCTGGCGCCATCGAGCGAACCTACCATTCGCATGCCCCGAGCGAGGACAGGGAGGCGACCTGTACAGGACGCATTTACCCCGTTCAAAAGTGAGGCCAACGCAAGGGAACATGCTCGCTCTTCGACAAGCAAAGGGACAGCTCAAATTGCCAGAAAGCGACGTCGACCGATTAACGAGTCCTCGGCCAACAATGACGGAGAAATGAAGAACGCTACGGGTGTAAATGCAAGATGTCCCTACGACAACGGCGGGCGCAAAACTAGGTCCACAACGCCCAAACCACCGGCTAACACGTCATTGCGCCGCGAGACCAACATATACTGGACCAAGAGAGCAAGCCCTTGACAGTACACTTCACGTGCCACTCAAACCGAGAAGGGGATGGAAGTCTATGGAACATCCAATAGCAAGCGGCTTTCCCTACACTTCGACCTGGTTTGGACTGAATCACATGGAAGCCCAATATTTGGCAAGAAAAAGTCAAACGTTCGATGGTCTTTGCGCACAAGCACACCCGTCAGCCATGGTGAGAAAACGCCACAGACTGGCACATGCAAGGGGACCACAGAAAACAGCAAAGGTGCAAAAGAGAAGTTCCAAAGTACTTTATCTGGATCTACTAGAACGCCAAGAAGCACGAAGAGAAGAGGAAGAAAGTACAAAGGATGCAGGAGGAGGATCCTAACACAGCCGATCTCAGATAATGGAATTTGTACATCAACTCATTTCACAACTTCCAATGCCGAGACATGTTACCCTCCGGTTGGATCTTCTCAGGAATCGGGCTTGCGCTGTGTGCTGATGTAGTACGGTCCCCGAGCAGCAGAGCAGTCTTGTCAAGGTGTGGCCCACTAACATGTTTGCACTGTACGAATAAACTTGTGATCGCTTCTTCGAGACTAAACGTCTTCTGATCGAAGTAGTACAGGCTCAGGCAGCGCGAGCTCCGCTCTCGTGCATTCCATGAATGCACAGTACATTGTATGGTTAAGCGTTATGGCCGGTGTCCTTTACTGAATGCGTTCCAGTTATGAATGCATACGTAGAGCAACCGCTAAGCAATGATATTGGAGTCGCGCCCACGTGCACATGAGTATGCTCTGGACAACCTGTGCAGACATGTGAGAATCATTCTACTAACTTTTATGGGCTATAGAGTGTATTAATTACGCGCCGACTGTTCTAAGCACTTTTGATTCACGAACCGAGTCCAAATGCGCATCAGGATTCCTAGCTGAAGACCCGCCGTGGTGGCTAAGAGGCTATGACCTTGCACTGCTAAGTAAGAGGTCGCAGGATCGAATTTTGGACGTCGTGGCCGCACGTTAATGGGAGCGGTATGCCAAAACGCAAGTGTACCGTGCATTGGGTGCACACTAAGATCCCCAAGTGGTCAAATTTATTCCGGTGTCCCCCACTACGGGGTGCTTCATAATCGGATTGTGCTTTTGGCGCGTAAAACTCCGCAATATAATTTTTCATTTCCAGCAGATGATAAGAGTGGTGACCACTTACGGCATGCCGAAGTTTAAGGGCCTTTTTATGTTTTATTCGCTTAATAACATTGTTTGCATAAGTACACGACGTTTAGACCGCCACATACCAACATACCAGAACCGTCAGTACTTAAAATTCCAAAGATTATTTCGATTTTAGGTCTGTCATGCATTTGACTAATATGTTACGGGGATGTTGGAAGCATAGAAAGACCGTATTTACAATATATATGCAAGATGAGTTAGAGTAAAGATGGCTGACCACCAAGAACACGGAGTAGCCAGCGGCTTGCGATTTTCTTCTGCCTTTGTCTTCTTTTATCGTTCCGTAACAGGACTCCCGGGTGCTGAAGCGCCGTCTCGGCGCATGGTAAGCGAAGAATTGCGAGCGAAGCATGGCTTCAGCCGCGAAATGTGCACGACGTCAACAGGCAGCGCACTTGAGGATGGATGAAACTGTAACGGCGCGATCTCATAATTGACGTCGTTAACTTGACATAGGACTTCATAAGGCCCTGTGTAGCGAGAGAAAAGCTTCTGGGAGAGGCCGACCTGACGACATGGTCACCAAAGCAGCACCCAAGCAGCCGGGGCGAACTGAACATCGCGCTGGCACCGGTCGTAACGCTCTTTTTGCAGATGCTGCGAGACTAATAAACGGGATCGGGCGACTTGACGCGCCATGTGAGCGCGATCGATGACTTCACGAGCGTACTCAGTGGCAACACGTGGCACAGAAGGTAGGAGGTGTCAAAGGGCAAAGTGCGGTCGCGACCATACAAAGATAAAAGGGCGAATATCCTGCAGTGTCATGTCGAGATGAGTTATACACGAATGTCACGTAGGCCAGTGTGACGTCCCAGTCGCAGTGATCGTTGGAAACGTACATTGACAGCATCTCTGTGACTGTTCGGTTGAGACGTTCCATAAGACCGTTCGTTTCAGGAGGTGGGCGGTGGACAGCTTGTGCTCAGAGGCACAAGAGCAGAGGAGGTCGTCCACAACTCGAGACAAGGACGAGCAGCCGTGGTCTGTAAGTAACTGTCGAGGTGCACCATGCTGGAGAATGACGTCGTGAAAGAGAAAATCGGCGACGTCTGTGACGCAACTAGTCGGCAATGCCTTTGTTATCGCGTAGCGTGTCGCGTAATCAGTAGCGACGGCGATCCACTTATTCCCTCTAGTCGTTGTCGGAAAAGGGCCAAGCAGGTCAAGGCCTACGCGAAAGAAAGGTTCAGGGGGAACTTCAATTGGATGGAGTCGTCTGACAGGTGGCAGTGGAGGTTTCTTCCGGCACTGCCACAATTCGCAAGTTGCGACATAACAACGCACAGAGCGGTAGAGACCCGGCCAGTAGAACCGGCGTCGTACGCGGTCGTATGTACGCAAAACTCCAAGGTGTCCCGCCGTCGGTGCATCGTGAAGTTGTTCGAGAACGACGGATCCCAGATGACGAGGAAGGACAAGGAGCAACTCAGGGCCGTCAGGGTTGATAATGCAGCGGTAGAGGATGCCGTCATGGAGCACGAACATGCGGCACGTGCCGTCGGTGCTGCCAGATTGTACTCCGGCGATAATGGGCTGTAAGGATGCGTCGCGTTGTTTTTCAGCGCCCATGTCGGTCATATCAGTCAAAGCCATCACGCAGTTCACCGGATCATGCGCAACAGGATCGGGAGGATCCACGGGTTGACGCGAGAGGCAGTCAGCGTCTTTGACGTCCAGAATTATAGTTGACAACAAATGAAAATTCCTGGAGCCGCAAAGCCCAGTGACCAAGCCGTCCTGCGGGGTCCCGGAGGGAAGACAGCCAGCAGATGGCGTGGTGGTCTGTAACGACCGAAAACATGCGGCCGTACAAATATGGCCGGAACTTGGCGACAGGCCAAACTAAAGCCAAACACTCCCGCTCGTTGTTGGAGTAATTTCTCTCAGAAGGTGACAGCAGGCGGCTGGCGTAAGCTATCACGCACTCGGTACCATTCTGCTGTTGGGCGAGAACAGCGCCGATGTCGTGGCCGCTTGCATCAGTGTGGAGTTCGGTCGGTGCAGATGAATCAAAGTGGGCAAGTATGGGAGGGGTGGTCAGAAACCCGATGAGAGCGGCGAACGCGTGAGCTTGCTCAGGCCTCAATGAGAACGGCGTGTTCTTCTTTAGATCCGTCAAAGGCCGAGCAACGTCGGCAAAGTTTTTGACGAAATGGCGAAAGTAAGAAAATAGGCCGACGAAGCAGCGCACGTCAGAAGCAGCTTTTATTCACGTTTTTTATTCAGAATTGCATTGCTGTGCTCTTCGCAGGAGAATATCGTACATGTGGTCAGACTGAAGCCATATTATGACAGGCAGTGAATATTCGACCAAACATCTATTCTGTGCCATATACCAGTTTGGTATGGACAACAGCTTGTGAACAATTTCGTCGCTTTACGCATCGGGACGATGCGTTTTGGAGGGGGGATAATGATACAAGGCAGCATATTTAAACAACGCGCGCAGGCTCGTGCGCCCCCCTCAAGAGGACAACGGCGTATTGGAAGAAAAGACGAAATAATGGCACGTGTTTTCGCCGCACGCACTCGCATCGCAGGTGGCCGTTGTCGGCGTTTACAAGAAGAAGACGTGGTGACGCGACGCTCGATAGAGATGAAGAAGGCCTTCCTGATCTCCCGTTTGGAACGCGGCAGTGCTTTTTATTTACCCCCAGGGCACAAGTTAGCCCACAATAAATAGTTGTATCTGGACTCCCTTAACTGTCCGTTACAATTCGTGCCATGCTAACTACTGCAGAATCACTGCTCTAAGTATATGTGCGTGAAATTTGTGTTTTATTGAGATGCGGTACATAGACGTGACCACATAAAGCCAACAGACAATTAAACCAAGGAAAGCAGCGGGAAAATTAACTGTGGTTGAAATTGGAATGAAAGGCCGGGAGTAAGGGTGATTTTTACCGCACCCGACGCGCTAGCAAAAATGTGCAGAACTGTTAATAAACGACATAGGGAATCTGCATGTACTGCGAATCATCGCTATAAGCTTGTACAGTGCGCTGAAAACGTGGTCTGCGTAGTTCCTTTGGATTGTGGCGCGTCATACATAGGCCAAACGGGAAGATGCCTAAATGGCAGATTAACAGAACATAAGTACAACGCAACAAAAGTAATATCAGGGCATCTAGATATTCATTGTAGGGACTGCGGCTGCACACCGTTATTGAAAAAAAGTAACATCATGTCCAAATCAACGGATAAGCTAAGAAGGGAGATTATTGAAGCCCTAGAGATAGAAAATCTGGTCGATTCTTGTGTCAGCAAGTCGTCCGTCATGCTCTCAGAGAAATGCGTCAGATTCCCTACAGGAACTCTTCTTCGCACATAGTAGGCTTGGCCATGTGATACTCTTTCATGTCTCTTATATTTTCCTGTATTCTGTTTATTCATGTTGAGCCAGTACTTATTTTGCGTATCCAGTAAAGACGAAGTGTGTCTCTAGTTGACCGATGCATTCCCGTCTCATGTTGATTATCTGTTCTTTCCGGAGTTTATCTGCGGGACATCGATCCCCCGCCGGCAGTGGTGGAAGTGGACACTGCCCGGCTTGTTCCAGACCTGGCCTCCCGTTCCGCGGTGCCGTCGCGGAAGCGTAACAGTGAACTGAACGATACCGCCAGTGACAGCACGGAGCTCTACTTGGCCAGCGGAGAAGGCTCCGAAGACGGCTTCGAATCCTTGCGAAGCCGCAAGGCGAAGCGAAGGAGCCTCAGGACACCTTCGCCTTCAAGTACGTCCACAGTACAGAATACGAGCCGTCCTCATGCCCCCGCCATACTCTTCAAGCCGGTGGTTCCCTCTGAAAATCTGCGCCACCTGAATAAGGAAGCTGTCTCGACTTTCCTTGAAAGATTAGTACCAAATGAGATTAACCGATATAAGAAATAACACTCCAAGAACATAGTCGCCAACCCGTCGTGGTTGCTGAGTGGCTATGGTGTTGGGCTGCTGAGCACGAGGCCGCGGGATCGAGGCGGATCGAGAAAGAGGCGGCGCGCTCGTACTGGGGAAGTATTCCGTAGGAGTCCACCTAGTGGACTGTCCATTTCGGCCGCTGCTGATTGGCTGGGGCCGCTCGTCTCCTCCTGGCTCGTACAGCTGCATCCAATCAGCAGCGGCCGAAATGGGCAGTCCACTAGGTGGACTCTTACAGAATAACCCCCCTACTCTTAAGTGGGCTCGGCAAAGCAACAGCGATGGGCTTCGCTCTAGCTCATCGCCTTTTTGCCGTGCAGGTAACGAATTGCTTTTCTTTATACGGCTCCCGTACTCGCTACCCTGCGCTCTTAGCGTTGCCGAGCCAACGCTGTTGTTTAAGCATTGCATATGACTGTGCCGAGGTTGTTCTATCGCTGTTAGTTCTGTCGGGCGATGTGGAACTAAACCCAGGGCCTACTCTTCGTTCCACATCCAGTCAAACAGTTGGAAATGAAACGGTGCAATAATGACCGCGCTCGAAGTACTGAAGTCAGGAGAGTCATCGCTACTTAATGAAATAAAACATATCCACGCCAAGTTGTCGCAAAATGAGAAAGCGTTCGAACAAATTCTGAACTGCCTCCTAAAAATTGAGCAGGATTTTTCGTCCGTTCCCGCACTGAAAGAAAAGTTAGATGATGTTGAAGCTGTCGCAAAGAAAAACGGAGGTAAGCTTTCCCAATTTTCGTCAAAAATGGATGCCTACGAAGATAACGCCCGCAGTCAAACCTTCTATATTATGGCATAACCAACAACTCGGAAGAAACTTCGAACAAAGCCGAGGGTTTCGAGATTGAACTGTGCAAAATGAAGCTTAACGTTGATTTGCAGCCAGGTGACATTGAACGCACACACAAGATTGGCTCTTTTGATGTAAACAAAACAAGACCTATAATTGTCAACTTCGCGCACTTTAATGTTAAAGAGCGCGTTGTGGCAAACTGGGGTAAATTTAAAGATCCTGATTTCAGTGTATCACCAGACTATTCACCAAATACTCGGCTCGCCCGCAGAAAACTTGTTGCATTTGCAAAACCTCAAGGCAAACATTATAAGCTTCGTCACAACACGTTAATAATGGATAGCACCACCTATGTATATGATCATTTTACGGACAAAGTAATCCAACGACCATCATATAGCTAAAAGATGATCCTGGTGAACAACGAAGAAAATGTCTTCTTTCGATATTATATACCAACATTAGAAGCATTTTGCAAAGCTCGACTCAGTTTCTAACCTTATTTCCATCACAGATAGCAACGTTCTCATTCTAACGGAAACTTGGTTAAACACAACCATTGACAACACCGAAATTCAGAATGCCTTAACTGACTTGGATATCTGCCGTTGCGATCGTGATGTGAGGCGAGGAAGAGGAGTGTTAATAGCCACTAACCGCAACCTTCATTGTTTCAAAATTGATATCTCCTCTCCATTGGAAATACCATTTGTGTGCACTAAACATCCTCACCCCCCCTTAATATTAGGACCTCGTTACCGTCCTCCTGATGCCGATTCAAGCTTTGTTGCATGCTTCCATGAGGCACTTTATACTCTGGCACATTCTTTTCCTAATGCGCCAATCATTCTGTTCGGTGATTTCAGCTTTCCAACAATAGTATGGTTTGACATAGCACTAACGTTATCGAAGCACAACGCAGAAAGTGAATTTCTAGACACGTGTCTTACGTTTGGCTTATCTCAGCTCATCTTCAACCCAACAAGGCATATAAATCAATCGTCCAGCTTGCTCGACCTCTTGTTTACCACGCATCCTGACAACTTTTCTGTGCTAACATTTTTGCCCCGGCTTAGTCATCATGCTGAAATTCACGCTACTTATCAATTTAATATAGCGTATCCCCCAAAAAAGGAAAGATCATAACGCTTCATGAAGGAGGTGATTATGTCGCGTTCAATGAAAAGTTAAGTCAATTCAGTTACTCCTTTCTTGAAACGCTTACTTGTCGGTCCGTTGAAGATAAATGGTTAATCCTTAAATCCAAAATACAGGAACTAACGAAAGCCCATATGCCTACCATCACTGTAACTGAACGGCCTTCATCCTCTTGGTTTAATAACGCATTAAAACGCCTGAACAACAAAAAGAAAAGGCTCTATCGTATCACCAAGCTATCTAACATGCCACGTGCATGGGGAAAGTACCGCTGCATTGACAAAATGTTTGTAACAAGCTAACAAAACTAAGCGATCATTCTTTTTAACCTCACTTCCTGATATGCTACGTAATAACCCTCGTCAATTCTGGGAGGTTGTCAATACATGCCCGAAGAAATAGATAAAAATACTTGACCAAAATGGCGTCCCTATCCCCGATACTGAACTTGCAACAACACTTAATTCAACATTCTGTTCAGTTTTTACAAAAGAATTGACGAAATTAACGCGAAAGTGCTTAAAAATACGAAAGATGTCACTAGTGTCATTTTATCACACACTCTCGTCTAGAGTGGGGCCGCAGGACTGGAAGACGGGTAAGATAATTCCAGTCCCCAAAAAAGCTTCTTCAACGTCATGTCTTGACTACTGGCCAATTTCCATTACCAGTGTTTGTTCCAAAAAGATGGAGCATGTCATCTTTTCCCACATCATGAGATTTCTAATTTCTAACAACTTTTTTCATCATAGTCAGCACGGATTTCTTAAGAATTTATCTCGCGATACTCAACTTGCACTCGTTTAAATTACATCAATTCCCAATTAGACCTTGATGTACCCGTAGACTCATCGTTTTTAGACTTCGAGAAACCTTTTGATAAGGTACCCCACAATCGTCTTTTCTTCAAACTTTCAGTCCTGAATCTCAATCCGCTAATTTATAATTGGTTGCGCAGTTTTCTGACCGCCCGGGAACAGTTAGTTTTTGCAAATAACTTCATCTCCTCTGTGTCCTGTGCTTTCTGTGGTTCCTTAAGGTTCTGTTCTTGGTCCCCTTCTCTTCTTAATCTAGATTAATGATCTTCCTAATGATATATCATCTAACATACGCCTATTTGAGGACGACTGTGTTATTCACCGATCCAATAACAATAGCTCAGATATCCCTGTCCCACAGCGTGACTTACAAACAGTTGAAAAATGGTTTGACATGGTTAATGTCATTAAATGTAAATAAAACCACATTAGTCTCTTTCCATCGTCGACATTCTTATGTAGCACCCTCATATCTCTTAGGTAACTCAGTAATATCATCTGTGACACGTTATAAATATCTAAGGCTTATTTTAACGCACGATCTTTCATGGTCTTCTCGAATTGCTAAAATGACTAACGAGGCTAACCGCACCTTAGGCTTTATCCGGCGAACTCTGAAATTTGCCCCTCCTCCGGTAAGAACTCTTGCCTACAAATGTGTGGTAAGGCCCAAACTTGAATACGCATGCTCACTTTGGTACCCTCATTATACTAATCTTTCTAACATGCTTGAATTTGTCCAAAACCGCGCAGCCCGATTTATCTTCCATGACAATTCTTCATACCCTAGTGTCACAGCGCTAAAATCTAATGCGAATCTTTCCAGTCTATAAACGAGACGTCAAGTGTCCAGGCTCATTCTATATCCCAAGTTTTATCATGCCCAGATTCGTAACACCGTCATATCACCCGCTCACCGCCATTCATCCCGGTCTAATCATTCAAAGTCAGTATACCCCCCGCATGCGCGCACATAATCCCATCTGCATTCGTTTTTCCCACGTACAGCGAGAGACTCGAATGATCTGCCTGAAGAAGCGGCGGACCGCTCCAGTGCGACTGAGTTCAGGACTGCCATCGAACGCCTCCTTCTTTGAAGCTGCTCACCCCTCATGTGAAATCCCTCTCCATGGGCATTTGAGGAATAAATAAATAAATAAATAAATAAATAAATAAATAAATAAATTGTTGGAATACCAAATGAAGACTTGCCTATCCTAGTCAAGGCAGCCACTCCTGATGCTACCATCATACAGGCATCCCGGATCGGCAAATCACGGTGCGTGAAGATAGTCTTCAAGGTCAACAACATACCATCTAATGTCAAGGTGGGCCATTTTGGACCTACCATAAAACCGTTCATTCCGAAACCTCTGCAGTGACACAAGTGCCTTCGGTTGGGTCACGTCAGAGACGTTTGCAGTAACGTGGCAGTATGTGCGTGCTGCGCTCAGCCCCACACCACGGAATCTGACCAAGCAACAGTACTTAGGCACAGAAACTACAAAGGATCACACGAAGCGACGTCAAGAAATTGCCCCCGAGTCAAGGAGTAGAGTATACTTAAATAGATGGTAAGGTAAGGCGCTACGCAGCGGGAAGCAGCCGATTCTGTTAAAACTACACCCGCCGCCACCACCGCTGACATTCGCCAAAGAACG
This sequence comes from Dermacentor variabilis, assembly GCF_050947875.1. NCBI lineage: Eukaryota > Metazoa > Arthropoda > Arachnida > Ixodida > Ixodidae > Dermacentor > Dermacentor variabilis. The sequence continues at coordinate 126,971,551 of NC_134568.1, read as the reverse complement.
CGAAAGGTCCCCCACAGCGCCAACTCAGTCCAGAGGCGTCATCACCTCGAATTGTGGAACAGCAGCCATTGTGCGAGACCAGACGCAACGTTATGAATGACAAAGAAGCCCAGAAAAGCGCATTTGACATTGCCTGGCCTGCACTGCCAAATGCACGCCCACCTGCTGAGCTTGAGCGGCGTACATCGCCTTCATCGAACGCACCTCCTGCTTCCAACAAATTGTCTGAACAGGATGCGCAGGAGGTTATATTGCTGAAGTCGCTAATGGCTGCGATTTGCACATTTTTGGGAAATGTACAAACTTCGACTGCTCGATCCACTTTACAAGTATTGATTTGGCTGTTCGTGCGCGGAACGTTTGGGAGCAATGCAATCACGACGCGCTAGTGGGGCATGTCATGTGCTTTCTTTTTTATTTCGCGGGCATTATCAGTAAGCTGAAATACCTTAATACTTAATAGTTAGAAAGACAGAAACCGTTTATTCAGACGTTTCGTAAACCGCTCTGCAACTTTCTAATTGGAATTTTTTTTCTAGCTTTGTTACTTCAGAAGTTCGTTAATTAATATTGACTAAAAATCTAATTAAGCACAATATAAAAAAAGCGTGACACACTACATAAAAAAGTGAGCAACATGCATTTGGTCGCGTCGTCTTAGAGTGCATCGGCATATTTTTAAACTCTAGCTAAACTTAGCTGAAACACTCTGTATGCCGTGACTTTTGCTTAGATACGGAGATTTATTGGTGAATTATCATCATCATCATCATCATCATCATCAGCCTAGTTACGCCCACTGCAGGGCAAAGGCCTCTCCCATACTTCTCCAACTACCCCGGTCATGTACTAATTGTGGCCATGTTGTCCCTGCAAACGTCTTAATGTCATCCGCCCACCTAACTTTCTGCCGCCCCCTGCTACGCATCCCTTCCCTTGGAATCCAGTCCGTAACCCTTAGTGACCATCGGTTATCTTCCCTCCTCATTACATGTCCGGCCCATGCCCATTTCTTTTTCTTGATTTCAACTAAGATGTCGTTTACCCGCGTTTGTTGCCTCACCCAATCTGCTCTTTTCTTATCCCTTAACGTCACACCCATCATTCTTCTTTCCATAGCTCGTTGCGTCGTCCTCAATTTCAGCAGAACCCTTTTCGTAAGCCTCCAGGTTTCTGCCCCATATGTGAGTACTGGTAACACACAGCTGTTATACACTTTCCTTTTGAGGGATAGTGGCAACCTGCTGTTCATGATTTGAGAATGCCTGCCAAACGCACCCCAGCCCATTCTTATTCTTCTGGTTATTTCAGTCTCATGATCCGGATCCGTGGTCACTACCTGCCCTAAGTAGATGTATTCCCTTACCCCATCCAGTGCTTCGCTACCTATCGTAAACTGCTGTTCTCTTCCGAGCCTGTTAAACAATACTTTAGTTTTCTGCAGATTAATTTTCAGACCCACCCTTCTGCTTTGCCTCTCCAGGTCAGTGAGCATGCATTGCAATTGGTCTCCTGAGTTACTAAGCAAGGCAATATCATCAGCGAATCGCAAGTTGCTAAGGTATTCTCCATCAACTTTTATCCCTAATTCTTCCCACTCCAGGCCTCTGAATACCTCCTGTAAACATGCTGTGAATAGCATTGGAGATATCGTATCTCCCTGTCTGACGCCTTTCTTTATAGGGATTTTGTTGCTTTCTTTGTGGAGGACTACGGTGGCTGTGGAGCCGCTATAGATATCTTCCAGTATCATTACATATGGCTCATCTACACCCTGATTCCGTAATGCCTCCATAACTGCTGAGGTTTCGACTGAATCAAACGCTTTCTCGTAATCAATGAAAGCTATATATAAGGGTTGGTTATATTCTGCACATTTCTCTATCACTTGATTGATAGTGTGAATATGGTCTATTGTTGAGTACCCTTTACGGAATCCTGCCTTGTCCTTTGGTTGACAGAAGTCTAAGGTGTTCCTCATTCTATTTGCGATTACCTTAGTAAATACTTTGTAGGCAACGGACAGTAAGCTGATCGGTCTATAATTTTTCAAGTCTTTGGCGTCCCCTTTCTTATGGATTAGGATTATGTTAGCGTTCTTCCAAGATTCCGGTACGCTCGAGGTTATAAGGCATTGCGTATGCAGGGTGGCCAGTTTCTCTAGAACAATCTGACCACCATCCTTCAACAAATCTGCTGTTACCTGATCCTCCCCAGCTGCCTTCCCCCTTTGCATAGCTCCTAAGGCTTTCTTTACTTCTTCTGGCGTTACCTGTGGGATTTCGAATTCCTCTAGGCTATTCTCTCTTCCACTATCGTCGTGGGTGCCACTGGTACTGTATAAATCTCTATAGAACTCCTCAGCCACTTGAACTATCTCATCCATATTAGTAACGATATTGCCGGCTTTGTCTCTTAACGCACACATCTGATTCTTGCCTATTCCTAGTTTCTTCTTCAATGTTTTTAGGCTTCCTCCGTTCCTGAGAGCCTGTTCAATTCTATCCATATTATAGTTCCTGATGTCCGCTGTCTTACGCTTGTTGATTAACTTAGAAAGTTCTGCCAGTTCTATTCTAGCTGTAGGGTTAGAGGCTTTCATACATTGGCGTTTCTTGATCAGATCTTTCGTCTCCTGTGATAGCTTACTGGTTTCCTGTCTAACGGAGTTACCACCGACTTCTATTGCGCACTCCTTAATGGTGCCCATGAGATAGTCGTTCATTGCTTCAACACTAAGGTCCTCTTCCTGAGTTAAAGCCGAATACCTGTTCTGTAGCTTGATCCGGAATTCCTCTAGTTTCCCTCTTACCGCTAACTCATTGATTGGCTTCTTGTGTACCAGTTTCTTCCGTTCCCTCCTCAAGTCTAGGCTAATTCGAGTTCTTACCATCCTATGGTCACTGCAGCGTACCTTGCCGAGCACGTCTACATCTTGTATGATGCCAGGGTTCGCGCAGAGTATGAAGTCGATTTCATTTCTAGTCTCACCATTCGGGCTCCTCCACGTCCACTTTCGACTAACCCGCTTGCGGAAAAAGGTGTTCATTATCCGCATATTATTCTGTTCTGCAAACTCTACTAATAATGATCCTCTGCTATTCCTAGAGCCTATGCCATATTCCCCCACTGACTTGTCTCCAGCCTGCTTCTTGCCTACCCTGGCATTGAAGTCGCCCATCAGTATAGTGTATTTTGTTTTGACTTTACCCATCGCCGATTCCACGTCTTCATAAAATCTTTCGACTTCCTGGTCATCATGACTGCATGTAGGGGCATAGACTTGTACCACCTTCAATTTGTACCTCTTATTAAGTTTCACAACAAGACCTGCCACCCTCTCGTTAATGCTATAGAATTCCTGTATGTTACCAGCTATTTCCTTATTAATCAGGAATCCGACTCCTAGTTCTCGTCTCTCCGCTAAGCCCCGGTAACACAGTACATGCCCGCTTTTTAGCACTGTATATGCTTCTTTTGTCCTCCTAACCTCACTGAGCCCTATTATATCCCATTTACTACCCTCTAATTCCTCCAATAACACTGCTAGACTCGCCTCACTAGATAGCCTCACTGGTGAATTATACGTATATTTAAATATCTTGTTGCCAGGTTTTGTGGATACATGCAGTGAACTTTGTTTCTAGTGACACTTTCTTGCCATTTATTTATTTATTTATGTATTTATTTACAAAGACCTCACAGGTCTACGAAGAGGCATAGCGTGAGGGGGGCATATGGCGCAGTATATCACAAGATACAATCGGTAAAAAGATATCGATGCATAAAGGGATTCAAACATTGGCACAAACGATGAAATTTGCATATGTACAGGAAGATGTAAAAAAAGAAAGAAAAAAGCACCAAAAAGAAATGAACAGATAAGCATTGCATAAAAACAGCAAGAAGTATTGCATAAAAGCAGTAAGATACTTTGCGTTGAGACGTTATACACAGCGTAATGTTAACAACGAAAAAAAGAAACGAAAACAAACATGGCATAACGCATGCCAATACATTGAAAACGTAAACGTAATGGGATTGACAAGTACCCGTGTACTAACTCAACCCTGCGCACAGTGTGGAGAAAAATTTTTGATCAAATTAGTGCAAAAGACATCATGATTTCTGAGCGAAGTAATGCTATCCAGAGGGCATAGCGCGACGTAGTGGTGAAAAGTTCAATGCTTGTGTCGCTCCATATACGCGGACATAGCTGAAATTATTGTGCAATCTGCGCGATGTGAAGACGTGGTGTTTCAAGCATGGTAGGGATAATCCGTCAGAGTGAATGAATTTATGGAATAATAAGCTTTATATTCGCATTTGTGTATTCCATTGTATCTCCGTATTTCGAATGTATAATTTGCAGAACTCCAGCTTTCTATATGTGATCTCTGTTGCGACTAAAATTTCGGTGCAATTACAATACACGACCGGTGACAGCTGCTCCTGCGAACGAAGGGCAGCGTCATTGAGATTTTTCCCTAGCCGTCGCATATTAACAAAAACACAAACAAGGTTCTTGAATGAGAAAGCTTCATTAAAATATTTGACCTCAACTTGTTCATTTGAAGGCCTTTACATTTATCACATCAGCGGCATGAACTGTTTTGCTCGTTTAGAACTGATACAGTTCTAAAGTTCATGTGATATTTTCTTTGCTTATTAAATAGACAAAAAACACGGAAGCATTCATATAATTTATTTCTGGCACAATTTTGGGACCATACGAATCTATTCTTTTATGAAAAAAATTCATACTTGTCTTGACAGTGTTTAGCGTCCAAGAATTCTTTTGCAGCATCTTTGACAATGACTATGCAGTTATTATTCATGCGTTTGATCTCTCGACAAATTCTGTAAGGAGGAGGCGAGCTCCAACGTTCGCTCCTCTACGTCGTTGCCTTTTTGCGCCGCATAGCGCAGCAGTTTTCGTTGTTGATGCTATCGCAAGCGAAGCGGTCGGCGGCGTGTGAGCACTGACGATGCACGGTGAAGCTGCACAACGCAGGCGAAGAGTCGTTACATATTAATCCGACGCAAAAGACAAACCATTTGCTGAAACTGCGGCGTCACCTCAGCTGAAGGCACGCACCACCTGCACGAGCGTACGCAGCGTTGGAACCAGTGTTGCCACGACACATTAAAAAATAGTAGTAGATTTTTTCGCGAAAAATCAGTAGAAATCAGTAGATTTTTTAATTTCAATTTTTGCACTCAGTTTATGAGCCCACGAATTCAGCGCTTATATTAGTACTCTGTTGAAGTATTGTAGCTTCCAGGAAATAGTACAAAAATTGACCCCGACATTCTTAGCGATACTTTTGAAAAACCCGGGGATCCAGAGAGCCATTGTCAAGCACGAATTTAAAAACAGTGAAGCCCTCCGATGGCCTATTCAAAGGCGTCAGATGGTAGTTAGTACCCGAAAGCTTGAGAGTATAGTATCTTCCGGACAGGGCTAATTGGAGTCTGGAGATCAATTGGAGATAGAGGCCTCCGTGCTGCAGTGCACATAAAAATAGGTTGGTTATGATGATGATGATAATGGTGGTTTTATAGTTGTGGGGTTCGCTATGCACCCACTTTCAGAAATTCACCGCCTCACCTTTTTCCATAGAGCATAGAAACTCTATGCCTTTTCCCCACTTTGCTCAAAGACAGAGTTAGCGCCACGTTTGAGAGTCTGGAAACGCAAGAATGTATGTTAACCTCGGAGCCAACCACGTTTTTTTTCTCTCACTAGGTGGCATCACATTAATATAACCTCTGTAACCTCTATAACCATCCATCCATCCATCCTCTGTACTGAAAAAGTTGCAGATTCCGCTTTCGTTTCAGTAGAAGAGCAAGAAAATCAGCAGATTCAAGCGCTTTATCACTGAATCAGCAGAAAATATTAAAAATCAGTAGATCTACTGATAAATCAGCAGCCGTGGCATCACTGGTTGGAACCTCCGCTGTGCTGAGTAGTGCTGGACTACTGAAGCGCTCACTGTCGGCGCTCATTAGTGTCATGATGCAGTACTTCGCTTCACCGCTCATAGATGGCAGCGCCATCCCCGTTCCTTTACTTTTGATTTATAAAGGTTAGGAGGAAAAATATAGAATTCACTTGTGTAGACTGTTGACCATTACGTCGCTACTATACATGTTAGCAATGCAGACAATCAAAGGTGCAAGCATAGGTAGAGAATAATGGCATATTGGAAGAACTTCAGATGGGCTTCAGAATAGATAGGCGTTTGGATTATAACTTATTTGTTCTTACTCAGTGTATTGGAAGTATCAACAGTAGAAAGCAGTCCGTTATATGTGGCCTTTTTAGGCATTACAAAAGCCTATGACAACGTGGATTGCAACATACTGTAGGATATTCTGGAAAGGACAGGCTTAGGTGACGGATTGTCTACAGCTTTTGAGAGAGATATACCTAGAAAATACCGCTTACGTTGAATGGGAAGGGATGAGAAGCGAGGAGAAAGTCGATATCAAGACGGGACTGAGGCAGGGGTGCCCTTTATCGCCAGTGCTGTTTATGATGTAGAGGGCAAGGATGGAGATGGTGCCAAAAGGAAGTAATATCGGGTTTAACCTCTCATAGAAACATGCAGGTACATTAGTAGAGCAGCAGCTTCCAGGTTTATTTTATGCGGACGACATTGTGTTGCTGGATAACAAGCAAAGTGATTTGCAACGCCTGCATATCTGTGGACAGGAAGGCCATAATTTAGGTTTGAAATTCAGCGTTAGAAAACCAGATGTTATGGTATTCAATGAAAACAGTGAACAGACAGTGGCAATACAGGACCAGGAAATACCTCAGGTAAACGAATATAAATACCTTAGTATATGGATAAACAAAGGCAATAGATATACGGAAACAGAGGAAAAAACAATAACAGTAAAGGTGGAGAGAAATGCGGCCATAATGAAACACAGAGCGCTATGGGGGTACAATAGGTACGAGGTGCTCCGGGGTATGTGGAAAAGTGTAATGGTTCCAGGACTTGCATTTGGAAATGCGGTTGTTTGCTTGAAATCTGGGGTACAATCAGGACTCGGTAGCTGCCAAAGGTCAGTAGGACGCCTCGCATTGGGTGGTCACGGGAAGACTACAAATGAAGCTGTGCAGGGTAATATGGGCTGGCCAAGTTTTGAAGTGAGGGAAGATCACAGTAAAATTGATCATGAAGAACGAATGAGGAATATGGAAGGAAGTAAATGGGCTTAGAGAGTGTTGAGGCATCCGTACAGGAAAAACATTGATTCACAGTGGAGGAAAAGAACTAGGAAGCTTACCAGCAAGTATGCGGCCTGTAGGGTGGGCAATACAGCAACAAAGAACGTCAAGCGGAAAGTCAGAGAGGCTGAAATAATCTCATGGGTGGCGGCAATGGAAAAGAAACTTGCCCTGTGTAACTACTTAATAAGAAAAAAAAAACGAAATCAGAAAGAAACAATTTATGATAACTCAAAGGGAACATCATTACTTTTCGAAGGGAGATCGGTATGCCTTAGAACACGAACCTATAAAGCGAGATACAAGAAGGAAGAAGAAGCATGTGCTTGCTGCGGTAAAGCTAGGGAAACGATGGAGCGTGTTTTATTAGAATGTGAAGATATCTGCGCAATGGTCGATTTAGCAACCACTGGCCTCCTTGAAGCCCTTGGATTCAGCGAGAGCAGGGAGAAAGTAAACATGTCCGCAATAGAGATTAGTAAGAAGCGACTAGAAGATTGGCGGAAGAAAAGTAGGGAAATTACAAAAAACTGAGACGTTCAACAACAAAGTTCACAATAGGGAGTCAGAAAATTTGGTTATGGGAATTCATCGTGGGTTCTTTTCTGTTTCATTTTTTTCTTATTTAACGTAGGTAGGACATTAAGCAGTATAATAGCAAGAGCTTGGTCGCGCAACCCACCGCCCTTTCCAAAGGGCTCGTAACATCCATCCAAAGAGAGCATATGTTACGCGATTGCGCTGACGTCACATCCGTTAGAATAAGTTGATGGGAGAACTCGGTATAAAATACTTTCGTGGTAAAAAAAAGACTGAAGCGATTCTTTTTAACCACTGCTGCCAAAGACAGACGTAACAACCAAGGGGTTGTAATGAGCAAAGTGGTCTGCATTATATTCATTTCATAGTCAAGGAAGTATAATCATGCAAAAAGCGCACATTGAATCAAAAAACGCGGAAGCGATACTTTCTAACCACTCCTGCTAGAGACAGATGTAACAACCAGGGTGTCGCAATGAGCGTAGTGGTCTGCATTAAACTTTTATTCAGATTCAAGGAAATGTAATCATAGGATCTGAAGCGATACTTTCGAACCATCGCTTCTAGCGACAGTAATAATAACCAAGGTGTCGTAATAAGCGGAAGGGTCTGCATCAAACCTTCATTCAAACTCGAGATATATTCATACAAAAAGTACGCAATGAAATAAATAAATACAGAGATTGTGACTTGATCTGGGACTAAGTGTTGTAATATCATCCGTATTTATGCATAGCTCATGAGGTGTATGTTAAAATGATGACGGCATTAGTAGTACGGCAAATAAATGTTAAAACACGATCAACTCAGGATGATCATTAAGGTGGTACAAAGGCGCATTAGCGGCGTGTACCGCCTTCTCCAATTTATATCTCGAAACTGATGTCATCTTGAAAATTTGTCCCAAGTGGATCCGCCTTGCGAACTCCACAGCTAGAATTTGTAAATTGCAATATGGGCCATAATGTAATTAGGTAAACACTTACTTAATTATTTTTATTAATTAGTCGATTTTGCATCTGAATTTTTTGTGCAAGTATTGTTCCGCCGCTTCCAGTGGACCAGCTCATGAACTAGAATTGGGGTATCTGCCACAGGCAACTATCAAAGATTTTTGAAAGCGTTCGCTGAAACACCCTCTATATCTATCCTGTACAATTACCTATGCCCGTAACGGATCGGGTCATACGAATCTCTTCCCTTCTTTTTTTCCCACAAATACTCTAAACGTCTCAAGCTCATCTCCACCACTGACCGGTTGATGCTGTCATTCGCTTTTAATCCCAGCGCTTCTGAAAGGCTAACGTTACCTACGGGTCTCGGCGGATGAATACCTTCGCTTTTCATTAGGATGCGATGAGTTGTCTCCGGATTTTTGCTGCTCCAGACACATATACGTCATCCTGGGGGAAATAGATGTTCTTGCATGTTTTTGACCAGCTTGGCACTAAAATGGCGAGAAGTGCTTTCCAGTGCCGCTCACGGTCATAGTGGCGACAATAGTATTATCTGCAAGAGTGCAACCTTTCATTTGTTTTACCGTGACCCAATCACTAAGCGAAACTATTCGTGTAAGCAGTCGACACGTGTGTTTAAGTGTGCACCTGAGTAGCGGTTTGTCTCTCACTTTATTGCAGGAACGCGCGCTATTCCTCAGGTTACAGTAGCCATCGTGGCTTTCTGTTTTCTTCATAGACATGGCAGGTACATTAAGGACACAGACAGTTCCACACCCGAGAGGATCACGGGTGCAAAAAGCATGCCTACCCACTCATATGCGCCCTTCTCAGCGCGACCGCGAAACTGTCTCGGTAAGCGAAAAGGTTGTTGATAGCTTGCATTTGTGCTCGCTAAAGCTGCAACTTCGAAGCAGCAATGCGTCTTTCTGATAAAAAAATACTTCTGTGGTAGATGGCTCAAAAGCAAATTAGCGATGTGTTTAATACTTCCGTCTTGTTCTACGAGAATAGTTCTAGCCAACGTGTGCAGTCGGTTATGTATTGTAAATGTGACCATAATATTATCAACTTCTCATCGAATGTATATCCATTAAACCAAGCTACCAATAAGTTGTGTAATGTACTTTTAGGTAAGCTGTCCTCTTTGTTAGCTGGTAAACAGGTTATTATCGCGATTACCCTGCATATTGTCGAGTAGACTTATTATTTTCCAGGGTTGCCTCACTTCCTGACGTAATAAAGTGAAAAAAGAAAAGAAATGCAGATCAGTGCTGCAGTCTTAGTTCCAGTGTTATTACCACCCTAATTTTCTCCCCTTTTCCTTTATAGGGCATAAGTTCGCTCTGAGAGAAGAAAAAGTATTCTCGCGCACAGTTTACGCCGCGTTTACGTCAGTTCCAATGTTTCTATCGACAAGATTGAGTTCGCCGTAGAACTGGCTCTGGAGTCCGTTCAAGGCATTGAATTTAAACTCACGAGTCACGCCGAGGACGCTTCCTTCGTCAAGTTGAAAGCACCTGAACGTAAGGGCAGCTACGCGCACGGAACGTGGGCCGCGTTACATTCTTCATCGTCATCTCTCGCTGAAATGTTGAATGCACATTTAGTTTGACGCCAAATAATTTTCTTCCAAAGAAATGATTGTGAATTATCTTCAAGATACTTCATTGTAATTCCGAAGATCTGCGTAATTTATCACCGTGGTAGCGAGAATGTAGAAACATAAGCGTGGCAACCACAATTTATTTCATCTACTTTTTTCAACATTACTGCGTCGTTATCATGCTGTATCATGAGTACCCTTACGCGAGAGGGTATCATGAGTATCGGCTACTCTTATGAAGAACAACATAAAGGAAATGGGGAGCTTATGGACATATTTTGTTGAACAATCTGATGTTAATTCTTTAGCGTTTACTGCTTTAAGGTTGACCAAGTGATTTAATAAAGGACTTTAATCTTCCAAATCGGCTCAATCAGCATGATTAAATAGACGAACCAGGGTGCTCAGTCTTTAGGAACAGCAATGTAAATCCCCCATGCTATAATGAAGCCAAGAAATAACGGTTGTTTTATTGAAATGTAGAATTCAAATATGAAATAGGCATAAAATTGTGATAAGCCTCCATAACCATAGTAAAGGAAGAGGGAAACGAAAGTGGCCAACTTTTCGGCGGTAGGAACCTAGGGTATGCGAATGTTTGTAATTTTAGATTACCAAATGGAATATTATCCTACTCGATCCGGTTTCCTTAATTGAACAGTCACTTTTCGATTAGTTAGCTGAAAGTTAAGCGAACGCGGACACTTCTCGAGTAGATTTTGAATATTTCACTTTGTCAACTGCCCACAGAAGAACGTGAAACTGAGGCAAAAATGCGACTTTAATAGCGACCGCATTGTGCACATAACATCGTACAGCACGCTACGTCGCTTAGGGAGCCATACCACTCTGGCTAAATCGTCAGTATTCCCACTAAAAGATTGTTGTTATATAACATTCGGAATTCGATATTGTTTTGCACCATATATATGTATATGGAGGCATCACTTGTATGCTCTTTTCAGATTAAGTATAATCCCGTTCTACCTCAATATTAGTTTATATATTATGCTTACTATCTGCCACACCACTCCTACCAGAGAAAAAGTGCCATTTTCACTCTGCCATCTCTCCAAACTTTACTCTCGAAGGTATAGCTGCTAACGCTCTCACACAAATGTTTCGTAACCCTTCATTCTGATAATGCACATAGTCTTATGTTCTGAGCAGTTATGCGTTCGCGAACAAACTACTTATTTGTTCCTATTGTTCCACTTATAGTTTTAATAATCTGTGATCCATAATGTGCTATTTAATGAGAGAGACTTGCCAATGTTGTGAATGCAAGGATGTGACTATATAACTTTTTAATTATGATAAAAAAGGCTGTTTCTTATTCGAGAATTATTCAATATTTCATTAGATTCGCTTCTGTCCCTACTGATTTCGTATTTGATTCGGTCTCCGAAAAATCCTATTCGCGCATTCGTACGCAGAATATAACTCCCACGCAGCTAGCATTTGTCTCCAACTGAGCTGGAGCCGGTTCTGTGTAAGAACCCCCCCCCCCCCCCCCCCCCGAGAGCTCTAAGCAGGCGTCAGCAGTTGGGACTTGTGTCGATTATCCTATTACTTCTCTTAGACATGTTCAGAATATTGCGCCTTTCGCTTCAGCTTTTATAACTATAATTGAATTGTAAGCATAACAGCGATGCGAACTGATATCACTTTACCACTGCTCGCATTTCATCGCAAGATATTCTATTTAACTTTGTTGCATAACTCGTACCGTCATGCTGCGCTACGTGAGCAATTAATACTGCGAGCTCCGTATACAGTCCCATGGCATTGACTATATCGTCATAAGGTAAGAGTTGGATCATGTCATAACAAACTTTTTTTAGCGTTTTCTTTCACGCTCAGCTCCGACCCTGACCTGCAGGCCAAGGTCATCAAGAGAGCTGAAAAAGCCGCCCGTGCCCAGGGGCTCGTGGCTGCCTAACAACAAGGCCATCCGTCAATACCTTGTTTTCAAATAAAGTCTTTACTCACTCACTCACGCACGTGTCAAGTATGGAACTACTTTCCCGCAGAAGTCAGTGATAATAATGATAACCATGCTTTCCACAAAATGCTAGGTAGCATTGTACAGGTAACATCTATGGTTATCACGTTTGCATTTCTTAGCAGAGTGTGCGTGTAGGCCCGTTGGTTATTACTAGCTGATTTTGGAAAGTTGAAATCCCGTGTTTTCTTGCGGTAACTTCCCAAAATCTTGCATTTCTTGTTACTTAGTATATATCTTAATGACGATTATGACTACACCAGAGCACAGCCTGCGAATGGCACTGTTCATTTCCTCCTCCTCTCTGGCGCGCCATTACACTTCCTCCGCTCGGTGTGTGTGCCGCACAATGCGCTACAGCGAATACGGTGCTTGTACAAATGCTGAAAATGAACGCCCGCTCCTCAGCCGAAAAGTGAGTCAGAAGAAGGGAAGATGGAATCGGATAGTGTCCAAATAAAAAAAAACGCTGGATAAACACTAGCAAGCTAAGTATTAATGACAAAGAAACAACAGTGATGGACGATAAATGTAATTTCAGACCTGACAAAACGTTAAACAAGTTTCGGTCATTTGAGAAGCATTGCATGTTACGAAGCGACACATCTATCTATGACCACGACATCGCGTGTCATACATAAAGCCCTGTAATTGTGCGGCCCCAATATTTCGTGAATCGGCGACATTCGGCAAATTCTTGGCTACATAAGTTTGAGATTTCGGGCTTGTCTTTATTTGTGTCCCATAAAAATACATGACACGGGAGACCTGCAGTAAAAGCTATCATGAATGACAACATGACAGAGCCGTAGGCCCTCCATACACGGGGCAGTTACATCACGACAAAAAGGCATACAATACATAGTCACGTTTGAAATTACTCTTCCCGAGCGTACAATGTAACGTACACAAATTGTGATGAAATAAGGCAAGATGGAAATACAAATTCCAAGTTCCCTCATGTAATAAAACAACACAATCAACAACGGAGGAGTCACAAGAGAAACAACATAAATGCAGTTTCACTTATCCGCAAGAAATAACAGTAATACATATACAATGATAGTAACGAGAAACGAAACAGATAAAGCACACATTGTAAATTGAAAGAAGGGAAGACGGAACCATTCCGTCACCATGTGCACTATTAGGGATAACGGGGTAAAGAAGAACTCGGTTTGCAGAAACGAAAAATTGAGAAAGTTAACTGCCTAGAATTTGTTAAAGTGCTGTCGAAATTCTTTGAATATTATATCTTCAAGTTTAACGTGTTCATTATTTCACCTATTGAGTAACCTGGGTAATTTGTTCTGTAGTGTCTGCAGACCATACGTTGTTTTATAAGTTCTCACTTTCTAGGGCATAGTGTTACGTGTCAAGCGGGCATAAGTGTTTTCCTGTAGGTTATAGCTAAAGGTTGCAAAAAGGGGCTAGTATTTACTTTTTCGTTTTTAAATGCTTTGCCTAAGATGTAGTCAAACGATTTGGCAACTAGGGGAGCAGAAGTGCCATACACGGCTCACTTCTGCAGCCCCTAGCACTTTGACAACATGTTCCATTCCGAAATGAAGGCCGAATTTGTCCACGGTACGCTGACACAATGGCGGCGCAGCTTAATCAGCGCGGAGACGACGAAGTGCCTCTAACGACCTTGCTGATGAGCCAGTACCCGCGTAGGCTCATCGACGTACGAACTATACCGCTGCGAGGCCGGAGATAACCGTTACAGCATTCGCAAGCTTGAGCAGCCAAGTAAATTCAACGCACCACGTTTTCATGTACTACAGATATCGGCTCTATTCAATGTTACCAGGTGCGGTGGACTCTGAGAACTAGTTGAGCGCTTAGTAAAAACGAGGACAAAAAAAGGAGACACACGAGCGTTTGTGTTCGTCGGTAGGCTCAACACTGTCGGCGCATGTGTTCATCGGCGTTCCTGAATTCGGTATCTGATTTACTGGTATTACAATGTTCGGGAAGTGACTATTGAAATGGTCAGCAAGTGCTTTCCTTGATAGCTCACTTCCTTTATGACATCGAAACATGTCATCGTGTTCCCACCCGGAAGCCTGCCATAACAAACATAGTGGTTCAATTTAAGTCAAGAACAAATCGTGATGCTGCTCTCAGGAAAGCAAAGAAGACACGGCTCACTAACAAAGACATAGGACTAGAGATGAAACACCGGTATATGTGAACGAATACCTTTGTCCAGCACAGAAAAAACTGCTAGGAATGGCAGTGAAATGGAAGCCCTTCAAGATGAACCAACAAGACCATTTCGCCACACTTCTGAGAAGTATTTCAACTGAGAGAAATACTAAGGCTACTTAAACTAAAGCTACACGACCAACTGTAGAGCAAGATTATCGGTGAGCAAATCCATGAAATGCTTCAAAAAAGGCATTATTCATGAATCGTGCTGTTGTTGGGCAGCTCCGGTAATACTCCTGTAAAAAACGGCACGTGACGATCTTGTGTCGATTACCGCCATCTAAATTCTGCAACTAGAAGAAAGCCGAAGTTTCGCCAGAAAGGCGAATCGTTTATCTCAATAGCAAAACATGTTACAGATACTCGAAGTAAGGTTTGCAATTTTATCAACCGTATAAACTGCGCTAAACATCCGTTTACAAATTAAATGAACTAGCATGGTGTTGCCGTGCGCACAGGAAAACATGAATAAATCTCACTCGATGAGTGGGAATACTCGCTGTCGCAGCGCTGACGTGATGAAGAGCATTGGCAGCGGTAGCGAACGCTTTGTGCTGCCTCCTGCTTCAACGCATCCCCTAAACTTGAGATTACGCGACCTCCAACAATAGGCGCGCAGAACGACAGCGCGCATGAAGCCACAAGCCTTCTTGGCTCACTCAAGCTTTGCACCTGATGCAGATTACCTCTAAGATAGGGCGCTCGGGCCACGTATAAAGCGCGGCTGGGCTAGAGGAGAAGACGCGCTTTCTTCCCATAACGCGCGCTTGATCAGGTGATCTTCCACATTGCGCGTGCGGGAAGACAACGCTTAACCCACACCTTTCACCATTGTTCTCGGCTCACATTCACACCCTTTCTCTCGCACCCACAGCATAGGGCATGTCAGGCATAATATTATCACACATGGACCTAGAACACCACGGCGACGACGAAATTAATTAATTAAATAATTAATTAATTAATATATTGCATACCTGCTTCGCCCTAGCGGGCATTACAACAGAGGGGTACATAACAAAAGGACACGCAGGCTGATGATATCACAGACATAAAGCACAGTAATTAGCGTCATTATTTCCTATACTAGCATTATAAGTTGAAAGAACATTTAATTCACTTATGGATCGCCCGAAGAAAGAACATCGAAAACACCACCCATAAAAAGAAACGAACTTTCAAGTTATGATCACGCCTGTTCGAGATATATATAGGATAGTGACTCGACCTACTTTTCTAGGTCAATTTCTGCTTTAGAATAATAGACATTGTGAAACAATGTCAACCTAAGAATTCGTCAGCGGTATTTTTAATACTTACCATGATAGTTAATTTTTATACTCTGTCACACTCAGTTTCCCGGTATAATTATTAAGTACAAAGCTCACTGCCTCATTTTGCATTTAGAACACATTTCTTGAATGTTGCATGACATTTCCCACTTATTGCACTGAGCTGCTATTAGGTATAAATTGAACTGCAATGACCTAATATCATACCCACTATTTCTGACCCTATGAATTATACAATCGTCTGCTAACATTCTGAACGAAGACGTAACATCAACATCAACTTCGATATCAATAATAAAGCATAAAAACAAAAGGCGACCCAAGACGGATCCCTGAGCGGCATTTGAGGTCACTGGAGCTTACGCAGAAGAGACACTGTTAAGAACCACAGAATGCAGTCTTGAGAAAGAAAATTCGGTAATCGAATCAATGACAGGGTTATCCAATTCATAGGTTCAAAGTTTTGAGACGAGAAGATATTGTGCAAATACATGAAATGCTTTTTTTGAAGTCTAGAAATATGCAGTGAAACATTTGGTTTTGTATATCGCAGAGGCCAGATCGCAAAAAAATTATACTAAGTTTAACATAAAAGACGTTGTCAAAAACCACGCTGACTAGAACTGTGAAAAGATTGTGTTTAACTAAATGCGACATGATTCAACTGTAAATGACGTGTTCCATTATGTTGTATAGAATACTTGTTAACGACACCGGTCTGTAATTCTCAACGTTCCGTGATCCACTTTTATGAATGGGCAAAACCCATGCCAATTTTAAATCGGCGGGTAAAGAACTTTTAACGAAGCACATATTAAAAACCTTGAAAAATAAAGCAGAGAACCCAAGAACAGTTTTTAATGATTGCTGCCGGAATATCATCCGGGCCACAAGCTGTCGTCGACTTCATTGTCTCGAGTATGCTGCGCACGACGTCCACACCAAATATCACTTCAGGCATTTGATTTATGTCCATTCGGAAGATCATGTCAGTAGTACAAGAGCACTTTGGACTATGCACTGACGATAGCAAATTACTAAAAAGTAGAACTTTTTCGTTGTCGTCATCAATTATGCTTTCCGAGCGTTTTAGAAGGATAATAGAATTATTTAACTTTACACCTACCCCCAAAACTTTTTAGCATCTTTGACTTGTTTTTCAGCAAGATGTTAAAATAAGAATGCTTAGCAATTTCCACTTAGAAAACTACTGTTCAAACTTTTAAGCTCTAACCAAATCTCTTGCGACTTTCCTCTTTTGAACGTGAGGTGAGCTCGCATGATTTTTTTAGGTAAAGTGCGCAGCCGATGATTGATGAGGACTTGTACCCTGACCGCTTAGACGAAAAGATGTGGGTAGAAAGAAAAGTATCAAGCAACTCAAAAAGCTTGTCCTTAAACAGTTTCTACAACTGCTACTAAAGCAACAAAAGTTAGAAAACATGGCTCAAATGGCATGCCCCGAAATCACCCCTGTTATACACGTATATTTTTCAGGGTGGCATTTTTGGCACTGACACATTCTCAACTTTAACATTACTAGTAGAAATAAGATGGTCAACTAAATCGTGCAGCACTTCACATTCGATATAGTATTGTGAATGTTCCATAATACTAAATCAAGTACTTGTCCTGTACCACCGTCACATGATACATCTTGAATGTATTGTCGAAACATTATATTACCCACAAAATATAAAAAAATGCAGAAATAAGTATAACCAGTGACCGATGCTACAGGTTACAGGAGTATCCACATAATTGCTATCAGATTAAAATAATGAATGAATTCTTGGTTTTGATATGCCAAAAGCACGATTTGATTATAAGGCACGCCGTAGTGGGGGACTCCAGATTAATTTTGACCACCAGGGGTTCTTTAACGTGCCCCAAATGCACGTGACACGGGCATTTTTTGCATTTCGGTCCTATCGAAATGCGGACGCCGCGGCCGGGATATGATCCCACGACCTCGCGTTTAGCAGCGCAACACCATAGCCGCTAAGCCACCGCGGCGGGTCCACACTAAAATAACGTTTAAAGAGAAAACCGCGTTCATTACTCTTGATAGAAATGCTGTAGTTGCCTGGGTGGTCGTCGTATTCGCCGTACTGTCTTTCGCGTGGAAGTTGTGGTTAAAAAAAAATCCTAGCGAATTCAGGGGGTGCCTTCAGAAAACCAAAGGGACCCCATATACACCCCTCCCGCACCTCCCCCTCTAACAGCCGTGTTTGCGTTACTTTTGTCCAAAGAGCTGCTAGTTGCATGAATTGAGGTCTCAGTGATTCAGGTTATTTTGCAACGAGGGGTATTGTATTTGCTGCAATGAAGCTGGGGGAAACCATGAAACAGTAGAACGAGGTGAGCAGACAACGTTTTGCGCACATTCGTTGCGCACCAGCATATTTTATAAAAAGGGGCGTGGTGTTGTCCTTAGAATATACTGTAATGGTCGCTTGAAGGTCCACATTGAAATTACTGTTTATTATGCGCAAAGAAATTCGTCCTCGCTAGCGGCTCCGAGGATCCAGAACCAGAGCGATCGGCGGCCAGCCATCTTTTATTCCTTTCTGTACAGGACCATCTCAGGCCATTAAAAATTTCATTTTTGTTCAGAATAATACAGCATGTGCAGTACATACACGTCGCCTTGACGTGGTGAGTTTTAGTGGTAACCAGTGACAGACAAGCAAAGTGGCTGAGGCCGGAAAAATTTTGACCACTAAAGAAAGGCTATGCTGACAAAGGCGTAGAATCAGAAATATTTTTTTTATTTTCTTTAGCATAAGAATGTATAATATATTCCCGTCATCTTGAGCTGGCAAGTTCGCGCGTCTTCATGACGTCGCGTGACAGAGAACTAATCGGATGGGGCCCGAAGAATTGTGACTATTCGCGGGGGGGAATACCGTCATAAATAGAATAGAAAATAAAAAAATGACAAGCGATCAGAAATACATGGCGTCAGCGGAAAAAAATATATATTACAGTGAATATTACAGGGAAACGATGTTATGCGATGTATAGTGCAGGTAGATCGTTTTCATGCTTTGGTTGAGAGAGAAAGGAAGAAGGAAAGCTAAGGAGGTTAACCAAGCATCGTGTGAGCATCTTCAAAGCGTTAAAAAACATGCGAACATGTTTGTGTCAGGCTATTGCACAGTCTTTGTGTGTGGGGGGAGAGCGGGGAGGGGGGTGGAGGTAAGTTACTTACGCAAGCGTTCCAGATCGTTTTAGATGTTTTAGATGCATTTTACGCACCATCTCGAAAACTTTCCCGCTACGTGACAGAACTACTACTGGCAGCGAATGCAGATTTAGTGAACAAGATGGGCACATTTTATTGGCTAGTGTGCACGCGAAATTTAAAGTGTGTAGATTGACTACGGCCTCTAAAGTAAATTATATATTCAACTGCTTGAAAGTGTTTTATAGCCGTCATACGCAACGCTTCCCCAGCATTCATGGTGAATTGAACGTGGCGCCATATTCACACCTGGTGGAAACGCATGTTAACGGTGATATGCAGCCAGAGTTTAAAGTTTGTGGATAATCGTGGGCTTCGAAGTAAATTACTTATTCCGCTGCTCGAAAGCGTTGTTCAAGCATTGTACAAGCGTTATACGAATGTTGTCACAGTGTCCTGAAAGAACAGAGCGTAACACTGAGCTTGCAGGAAATGGTGGCCATGTTAGTCGTTATATGCGAACAAACTTTGATACTCTGTGATTTATTGGTGGACATTAGAAAATTGTTAATAAAACCACTCGAAAGAAATTGCTTCGCTAGAAATTGAGCTGCGATTCTGCAAAATCGCACCAGTCTGTTTTTTTTTTTTTACAACGAGACTGTTTGGATCGGACCGCTGGTACGATCTGTTGGGAACTCGGCGCTGACGCCCGTGGTTGTACCTGGGTCGCAAGCCCCAAGGGTAGCGTTGGCCTGGCGGCCTGGGGTACAACTGGAAGCATCCGAAGGTCCCGGCAAAGCAAGAGTCGACTGGTAACAACGAAACAACTTGTTTATTTTAACATCGCAAAGAGTTGGCGGTCAGGTTTGACCGAAGTAGAGAGACGGGAGAGCACTTCACTCAACAGAAGAAATCGGAGCCCTCCTTTTGGCGTCCGGGGGCAGCTGTTTTTATACTCTCGCAGTTGAGGGCAAGAAGGAACCCCTCAAAAGACGAGCACGTGAATGTACAATGGGCTAATGGTGACGCACACTGTCGTAGCGATGCCGTAGCACCATGTCGAGCACGATCTCGTAGCACCCTGTCGTGGCGCTGCCGGTCGGACACAATGACTGTAACGAGAGGATGGTCCCTGCTTTGGCATCGCCTGTTTCGGGCACAATGACTGGAACGAGATCCCTGCTTTGGCATCGCCTGTTTCGGGCCCAATAACTGGAATGAGATCCCTGCTTTGGCATCGCCTGTTTCGGGCACAATGACTGGAACGAGATCCCTGCTTTGGCATCGCCTGTTTCGGGCCCAATAACTGGAATGAGATCCCTGCTTTGGCATCGCCTGTTTCGGGCACAATGACTGGAATGCGAGGATGATCCCTAGGCGGTCGCATCGCCGCAGTCGCGCCTGGAAACACCTGGCGATGAGTGTTGCGGCGACGACGATCGGGCCAAAATGTCTGCCGCCCCGCCGCAGTCGCGCCGGCAAAACCACGTGTCGCAGGCGAAACGCAACAGACCGCCCCGCCGGGGGAAGGAGATCCCGATGGACAGGGGACTGCATCCGCTGTCCGGAGGGATGTCGCTCGATGATGCTCATAACCGAAGTCGGGCGTCCCTCGACGTTTCTTGAGCGCAGCGCACAGAGAAGGCCTCGTTCTCTCGTTCAGGTTCGCACGGGACACTGCAAAGTGACTTCGGGAGAGTTCACATTTTTGTTCTCGTTCCCGGCAAGCGTTAGAACTACGCTGAAACTCAACCGCTCAGTCAGCAAGCACGGCACAACCCTCACTAAGCCCTGCCAGGCTCTTTCCCCTTTTTATACCACTGCCTAGTTCCTTACAGTAGTCTAGCATCACTCAGAACGCGTCCACAAATTGAAAAATTGCACTAGAAAGCATATCATCACTTTGAAACACTAAACAAAAGCAATATGTTAAAAAAAAATCCTGCCTCAGGAAGAAAAACATCAGTAACAAACAATTTTGAGGCTGATTCCTACGTTAGGGGCTTCGACTTAAGCCATCGGCGTTACCGTTGAGACTCCCCTTTTTGTAACGCACCTCAAAGGAATATTGTTGTAAAGCGAGGCTCCAGCGCAGGAGGCGGCCATTTTTGGGAGAGATGGTCTGCAGCCATTGGAGAGGGCAGTGATCCGTCTCAATGATAAACCTCGAGCCGGCTAGATAGCATGACAATTTCTGAACGGCCCACACGAGACATGCACACTCTTTCTCGGTGGCGCTATACGCCTGCTCACGACTGGTCAGCTTACGACTAGCATACAGGACGGGGTGTTCTACTTCTCCATTTTCCCGTTGGCACAGTACAACGCCCATGCCTCGCTCACTAGCATCGCACTGAACAATGAACCCTTTTGTATAGTCTGGCGATCGTAGCACAGGCTGGCTTGTTAGGGCACTCTTTAGGGCGCTAAAAGCTCTTTCCTTTGTCTCGTCCCAGACGACTGTTTGAGGCTCTGTTTTTCTTAGAGCATCCGTCAGGGGAGCCGCGATATCAGAGTACCTAGGGATGTACCTCTGATAGTAGCCGGCGACACCCAAGAACGACCGAATATCGGTCTTGGTGCGCGGTTGCGGAAAGTCTCGCACAGCGGCCACTTTTATTTCAGAGGGGCGGCGACGACCCTGACCAATCACGTGACCGAGGTAGACAACCTCGGCCTGTGCTATCTGGCACTTAGGAGCCTTGACTGTCAAGCCCGCTTCGCGCAGGCGGGTTAGCACTGCCCGCAAGTGTGTCATATGCTCAGACCAGGATGCGGAGAATATCGCTACGTCGTCTAGATACGGTAAAGCGAATTCTTGCTGTCCCCGCAACACTTTATCCATGAGGCTTGAAAAACAGTATGGCGCGTTCTTCAAACCAAAACTCAACACTTTAGGACGGAATGTTCCCATTGGTGAAATGAACGCCGCATACCTACTAGCCTCTTCTGTAAGTGGAACCTGCCAATAACCCCTGACAAGATCTAGGGTGGAAATAAACTGAGCGCTACTAACTTTCTCAAGGCGCTCCTCGATGTTAGGGATCGGATAAATTTGATCCTTAGTGATGGAATTAAGCCTGCGGTAGTCGACGCAAGGACGAGGTTCCTTGCCCGGTACCTCAACTAAAATCAAAGGGGAGGTATAATCACTCTCACCTGCCTCAATAACACCGAGCTGTAGCATTTTCTTTACCTCAGCCTCCATAATATCGCTCTGGCGGGGTGACACCCGATACGCCTTGGATCGTACTGGCTCTGGGGAGGTAAGTTCAATATCATGAGTAAGTACAGAAGTCCTACCAGGCCTCTCAGAGAACAGACCTTGAAACTCTTGTAATAGCTGGTGTAGTTCGGTTTTCTGCTCAGGCGACAGCGGTGCTTTACTGATAAGGTCACTAATGACTTGACCGGTGTCTTCCCTGTTCGTCACTGAGCCTAGTCCCGGAAGCTCGACTGGAAGCTCTTCAGGAACGTTTATCATCATGCACACCACTGCTTCCCGTTGTCTATAAGGTTTGAGCAGATTACAGTGGTAAACTTGCTGTGCTTTCCGCTTTCCTGGCAGACTTACCACGTAGTTAACGTCCGACAGTTTCTGAACAATTCGTGCTGGGCCCTCCCACTGCACGTCTAGTTTGTTGTTTAGCGATGTGCGCAATATCATGACCTCATCGCCAACCTCAAAACGACGGGCCCTGGCTGTCCGATCATAATAAACCTTGGCCCTCTGCTGGGCCTTTGTCATTGCTTCACCTGACAACTCCTGTGCCCTTCTTAAGCGTTCGAGGAGCTTAAGTACGTACTCCACCACGACTGGGTCGTCGCCCCTACCTTCCCATGATTCTCGAAGCATGCGAAGCGGAGATCGAAGCGAGCGACCGTACACCAGTTCAGCTGGCGAAAACCCCGTAGCCGCATGCGGTGCGGTCCTTAAAGCAAACATCACCCCAGGCAGACACAGCTCCCAGTCAGTTCGATGTTCAAAACACAACGCTCTCAACACGCGCTTCATGACGGAGTGGAGCTTCTCAACGGAATTCGACTGTGGGTGGTACACTGAGCTGTGTAGCAGCTTTACCCCACACCTTTCGAGAAAAGTTGTCGTCAAAGCGCTAGTAAACACTGTGCCCTGATCTGATTGGATTTCCGCAGGAAAACCAACTCGCGCAAATATGGACAGTAGTGCATTGACTATCTCAACTGAGCTGAGTTCTTTAAGCGGCACTGCTTCAGGGAACTTTGTCGCTGGGCAGATCACAGTCAAAATGTGTCTGTACCCCGTGGCTGTTACCGGCAGAGGTCCCACAGTATCAATAACGAGCCGTCTAAAAGGCTCCGTAATGATAGGTACCAATTTCAACGGCGCCCTTGATTTGTCCCCTGGTTTGCCCACCCGCTGACAAGTGTCACATGTCCTCACGAAATGGTCTGCGTCCCGAAAACACCCTGGCCAATAGTACTCTTGCAAGAGACGGTCCTTAGTTTTCTTAACTCCTAGGTGTCCGGACCACGAAACCCCATGTGACAAGCGCAACAGATCCTGACGATAGCATTGAGGCACGACCAGCTGATCGAACTCCACTCCTCTTCGGTCTAGATACTTCCGGTACAGGACTCCACCTCTTTCCACAAAACGCGCAGTTTTCCTGGCGATACCTTCTTTGACATTGCAGCGCACGTTTTCCAGGCTGCCATCCTTTTTTTGCTCGGCTATCAAAGCCGTCCGGCTGACTTTTAGCAACCTATCAAGTCCGTCTGACGTAGGCGCGATGAGCAAATCAGTAGATAGCTCTTCTAACTTTCCCGAATCGGGATTTTCCTCTCCAGTATCTGGCGCCTTTAACGTTACAGACTCAAGTTTATTCAGTTCGGGCGTGCTCGGAATATCAGCTTGCTGCGCCTCTGACCCTTTTTCGTTGTTTGATAACGTCGGCCCCGCAACTACCGCCTTTGCAGCGAGCTCCCGAACCTTCGATCTGGTTAAGGCCTGAACACTAGCTTCACCAAACAAAAGCCCCTTCTCGCGCAGGAGGTGATCGGACCTGTTTGAAAATAGGTACGGGTACTGGGGTGGCAGCATAGATGACACTGCCGCCTCTGTCTCAAGCGCTCCGAAAGGTCCTTCAATAAGCACTTTTGCTACCGGCAGACACACGCTATGAGCTTCCACGGCTTGCTTGATCCATGCGCACTCGCCCGTGAACATATGGGGTTCTACGTAAGACGGGTGAACTACATCCATCGTAGCTGCGGAATCGCGAAGCACTCGGCACTCTTTCCCGTTTACGAGGAGGTCTCGCATGTAAGGCTCGAGAAGCTTCATGTTCTCGTCAGTGCTGCCTATTGAAAAAAACACAACTTTTGGTGTTGTTTCCGGACACTGCGCCGAAAAGTGACCCGGCTTCTGGCACGTATAACAAACGCCCGCTCGCCTCATCTCGAACCGCTTTCTGCGTTCGGCTTCGGCTGCCGCCGTCTCCTTAGGTTCGGTCGCACTGCTTCCACTCGCATCCGCACTACGCGTGTTCCCCTTTGCTCTCATGGGTGTGAACTTCGGCCTCTCAAACTTCGAGCCAAATTCACCCTTTTGACCGTCCTTAGCTCCGCGAGCTCGACGCGTCACAAACTCCTCGGCTAGCTCAGCGGCTCTAGCCACCGTACTCACGTCTGGCCTATCCAAGACCCAGTATCGCACGTTCTCCGGTAACCGACTATAAAACTGTTCTAGCCCGAAACACTGCAGAACTTTATCGTGGTCACCAAACGCTTTCTCTTCTTTGAGCCACTCCTGCATGTTCGACATAAGCCTATACGCAAACTCTGTATATGACTCACTTCTGCCTTTCTCATTTTCCCGAAACTTCCGACGGAACGCCTCCGCAGACAGCCGGTACTTTTTTAGCAGACTCGATTTTACTTTGTCGAAATCCTCTGCTTCCTCTCTATCCAAGCGAGCGACTACGTCGGCCGCCTCGCCGGGTAACAAAGTGAGCAAGCGCTGTGGCCACGTTTCCCGAGAGAACCCCTGCTTCTCGCACGTTCGCTCAAAGTTAACCAGGAACAAACCAATGTCCTCTCCAAGCTTAAACGGCCGCATCAGGTCAGTCATTTTGAACAATACTCGTTCTCCTGCACCGTGTGCCTGACTTCCATTACGAGCGCGTTCCATCTCTACCTCGAGACGCTTCATTTCCAAAGCGTGTTCGCGCTCTTCTTTTTTCTCTTGTTGCTCTCGCTCTTTCTGTTCTTTACGTTCACGCTCTTCTTTTTCTTTCTGTTCTTTAAGTTCGCGCTCCTGTTTCTCTTTTTGCTCTTTAAGTTCGCGCTCCTGTTTCTCTTTTTGCTCTTTAAGTTCGCGCTCCTGTCTTTTTGACCTCTCCTCAATAGTCTCAAGGCATTCCGACAGCTCGTCATCCTCAGCCTCTAACTCAAGAATAGCCTTTAGCAGTTCTGGTTTTCTTAGTTTGTCTGAGACATCCAGACCCAACTCTCTTGCAAGCTCCAACAATTTCGGTTTGCGCAACGACTTCAAATCCATGGCTGCTCTGAATGCTGCTTTCTCTACTGCTTACTATTGTCTTGCCGCAAACTAACCCGGCAGCAACGACAACCACAATTACCAGCTCTGTTTCTAACACTAACAAAAGCCTGGCAAAGCTCAGAAGAAGAAAGTCCCGCACTCACCAAACCTCGCAGGCAGGAATTCCGCGCAGTCGTTCCGCTGCAGGCAACCAGTCGTCACACAGGGCTCGTTGCACTGCTCCCGGATCGTCGTTGAGCTGCTCAGCATACAGTCAACTGCATCTCTTCGCTGCTGGCCTCCGTTGTCGCGATCTCACCGCTGGCAGACAGTTGTTTGAAGTCGGAGGCGATCTCACCGCTGGCAACCAGATGTTTGGATCGGACCGCTGGTACGATCTGTTGGGAACTCGGCGCTGACGCCCGTGGTTGTACCTGGGTCGCAAGCCCCAAGGGTAGCGTTGGCCTGGCGGCCTGGGGTACAACTGGAAGCATCCGAAGGTCCCGGCAAAGCAAGAGTCGACTGGTAACAACGAAACAACTTGTTTATTTTAACATCGCAAAGAGTTGGCGGTCAGGTTTGACCGAAGTAGAGAGACGGGAGAGCACTTCACTCAACAGAAGAAATCGGAGCCCTCCTTTTGGCGTCCGGGGGCAGCTGTTTTTATACTCTCGCAGTTGAGGGCAAGAAGGAACCCCTCAAAAGACGAGCACGTGAATGTACAATGGGCTAATGGTGACGCACACTGTCGTAGCGATGCCGTAGCACCATGTCGAGCACGATCTCGTAGCACCCTGTCGTGGCGCTGCCGGTCGGACACAATGACTGTAACGAGAGGATGGTCCCTGCTTTGGCATCGCCTGTTTCGGGCACAATGACTGGAACGAGATCCCTGCTTTGGCATCGCCTGTTTCGGGCCCAATAACTGGAATGAGATCCCTGCTTTGGCATCGCCTGTTTCGGGCACAATGACTGGAACGAGATCCCTGCTTTGGCATCGCCTGTTTCGGGCCCAATAACTGGAATGAGATCCCTGCTTTGGCATCGCCTGTTTCGGGCACAATGACTGGAATGCGAGGATGATCCCTAGGCGGTCGCATCGCCGCAGTCGCGCCTGGAAACACCTGGCGATGAGTGTTGCGGCGACGACGATCGGGCCAAAATGTCTGCCGCCCCGCCGCAGTCGCGCCGGCAAAACCACGTGTCGCAGGCGAAACGCAACAAGACTAAAACGTATATGGTTTGTATATTCTTTTAAGAGCCCATTGTCAGCCCAGTCACTTCATGATTGTTTTTCTACACAGAGACATACAGGATCTCTTCAAATCCGTAGAACATCAAGACGTGACAGTTGCTTTCTTCGATCCGTACCCAGTTCTTGGTGCAACGCCACAATGTAAGTCGCAGAGGTAATTTCTTGATTTATTCCCTTCGTTATACTCGTCACGTGTGAGCCTCATTTACCGAGCACAATGAAAGCGTCACTGAATGCTCGCCACATTTCGTTACTTTGCAAACACCATAGTAAGGTCGACGTAGTAATTAATGTCCTCACTGCTCATCAGTTGGTGAGGACTCGCGAAAACGAGTGAAGTCGTTCGGACGTGAAACAGAAAGAGCTGTGCTTTACATTTACTGAAATTACATGACCTCATCAAGCCGGTTTGATCCCAACAGTCTCATGGCGCTTTCCGGAAGTGCCTAAACAGCATTGGCGCTAGGTGGCGGCAATAAAAACGGCGTGCAGCTCTCCCCAAAGCGCCTTTAGAGTGTTCCTGGGCACCGCTGCTTAAATGCACATCGGAGGGGCACGTAAGAGACAAGCTCAGATTCTTCAGCCCTCACTCCCATACACGTTATTCATAGCCTATGCGTACCTTTAGGGTCTAAAGCCCTCTCATTTATATTTCAACCTAATTATTATAGAGAGCAAACTTGAGCGACGGTCCTGCCAGCTACCTGAAAAGCCCTGCATGCAACTTAAGCTCTACTTCTAACGCGTAGTAACAGCAATGAGGACACATTTTAAGTAGCTTTAGAAAGGCTTCGGCCAATTTGTTGGTGATTCCAACGAACAACCTTTTTATTTCTTTCTAAGAATGCGAGCTTACTGCATACCGATGGCCGTCATGTGCGGGTCTAGACTGCTTTATATCACGCTAACCAAGAAGACGCAGATTTCGAGGCCATTTCAATGATAGTACTCAATGGAGAGAGAGAGAAGCAAAGCCAATGATGTTGACCAGACCTTGCCCACTTTGCTACCCGGCATGTCAGGAGGGGGATTGAGCAGTGGAAGAATGAGAAGACAGATTAATCACATGCACTGGTCAAGGTGCAACGCGTCACAATCGGACACTCAAGCATGTCGCTTTCTGCTTCTGTACAGGAGATCGTGTGGCTTTCTGGGCTTACGAGCACTGAGGTAATGCTCCTAGGACCCCAATTTATATAAAAGTCCGGTGACCCAGTGTGCTCAAGGCACACTGGATAGTCTGGAATTTTTCGTCGAGGTGGGCACGGCATTACCGGTACTCGTACGCACAGCCTACAAAGCCATGTTGCGCCACATCGTTGGTGATTTGGCGGTAACTCTAGAGTCGTAGTGACTTCAGTGCGTGCGCGCGTGTGTGCGTCTTTTAAAGGCTTCAAAATACAAATGTCCGTTATCATTTTATCCAGAATAAAATGTTACATTCAGTTTCAAGCCTAATACTGGTGGAGTCAGTGGCATAGCCAAAAATGTTTTCGGAAAGGAGGGGGAGGGGGGCAGGCACTTGGCCGGGGATGGGGAGAGTGACGGGCTGGATGCTGGGGGCTGGGCATGCCCTACACTAACAAAGAACTTTTAGTGGGAGAGTGGTGGTGGCACTCCACTGAGTTAAGTATTTTTCATCTGGCGGAGCCACTGGAATCAAATAAAAGTTCAAATTTTGCGGGGAGCTTGCTATTGGTTTGGCCACTGCGTACAGCCTCGTGGAGTTTTAATAATATCACGCGAGCATCGACCACGCGAAATGTCAGCGCCCTAGTGACGGCGAGGAGAGGTGAGATCGGCGATAGTGTGCCCAAGCGCGCAATGCCCTCTCCAGTGCGAGTGTACATGTAGTGTGCTATGCTGCTCTCTTCAGGCAGACACACACCCTACCAGTTTAGAACGACAGAGTTATATGCAGAGTCTAACGACAGTGTTTAGAACTACCGGAGGTGTCTGCGCCGCCTTGTTTACAAAAATATAGGTGTGCGTGCAGGTGTACAACTAAGATGTGCCGTCTGCATTGCAATTTTCGTTTTTCTTTTCCATTACTGAAGCCCGCACATGTGCCAGGGAAGCAAGACATAAGAAGGAAATGAACTTGATCAACACTTACGAGGTTCGCTATAAAGGACGCAGAATCTATATGGTTGCAAAGACTCTTGGCTACGTGACCTGGTTATATGTGGCGGTGCACGATGGCTCCTCACAGATAACAAATTGCCAGGTCGTGCGCACTCCTGAAGCGAACGACGTCACTCGCACTGGAAATTAATGGCCTGAGCGCCTGCGCGTGCTATCGTTGCCATTTCTCGCTGTTGTAAGGGGTTGGCGCGCCCTGCGGTCCGTAGAGTTTCCTACATTCTCTAGACAGAAGTCTGGCGCTGCGACCGTTCAGCCACCATGGGGTTGATGGATAGTACATTGATTTCTCTGACCTTCGTGCTTGGGGCTTCAGATGCTCTTGTTTCTCCGTTTCTTACGCTTTATCTGGACTTAAATTGCCCGAAATTTCAAAGCAATCTATATTTTTTACGGCAGAATGCAATAAGACTCTGCAATCAAACATAATTTTTGCTAATTGCAGTGCTTCTGCTTGTCCATTCGTCCGTGGCGTAATGGTTTCAATATTGGGCTTCTGTGCTAGAGCTCCAGTTTTCGAATCGAGCCGTACGACAATTTTAATAATGTTTATTTGATTGTTTCTATGGTAGCACTTTCTTAAAAACGATAACTTCGCGAAGTCAGGGTGCCATTTAAAGCTAGAAGTACAAAGTTTAGGCAAATCCATATACTACCCATCATTCCCATGCTGACTAAAGTGCCCTGCTTGAAGCTCCCATAGACACTACCGCGCCACAGCTCCCTCTAGTAATCGTGTGATACTCAATGGTGTGGTCGATACTCACGCGATAATATTAAGAGGAAGCTTTAGCTCGGGTGCTCATATATATACATATATATATATTATATATATATATATATGTAAAAGGAGAATTCGTTTTTCTCGGCATCTTACGAGGTTTGTTACATTTAAAAGGAAAAATTTAACTCTTAGTGACTGTCGGTCTCGAGTTTCTCATTTAGGTCGTCAATTTTTTATTAGAAATTGGCAAAACTTGAACATTTTCAGAAAACGAAACTATAAAGTTTACAACTCTGTAACTCAGCAATGAAAAATAATATCACAATTCGGTGAATTGCATCTAATAGTACATATAAAGCGGACAAAATTCATATGTTTTGCATGAATCTTAAAAATATAGAAATGTGGAAATATGGCCTTTTGCAGAACCTTTGTACACAACGTAAAAAATTCACGTAATATATAGAATGGCATATCGAATTTATCCGCGTAAATGACCAAAATATGCAGCTTACAGAACCTCGATATCTGTTCCGGATACAGAGCTAATAATTTGTAAACTTCGTGCTTCTACTTCTTTCAACCATTCGAATTTTTGAAAGTTATATTAATAAAATTCAGGCCTAATCGAAATTCCGCTTCCAACAGTCACTAGACTTTGGCTTTCTCTCTCAAATGCAATAAATTTCATCACAATCGGTCAAGGGTTATCTCAGAAAAAGGTTATTGCGATTTACATGTATTTGAATAGGTCGCGTCGGAGTTGGGCCCGACTTAAAGATTCCTGTTAGGGCGAAAGCTATAAGTGGCTCGTTACGCGATGGCCTTGAAAAAACGCGGTGTCTAATCCAGTGGTGCAAAAAAAAAAAAAAAAAGAAAACACGTGACCTTCTCCGCGCGAGCGGCGGTTGGAGAGGGGAACGAGCGGCGCGCACAGACAGAAAGGTGTTGCGTCGCTGACGTCACGCGGCGACGGTAACGGTTGTGGCGCCTGTCGACTGCGAAGCCAGGGAGAGGGCGACGGAGGACGCTCGCCCGGGGCCTAGCGGATTGCGCGGTAGACCTCGGAAGTACGCTACGGTCGAGTATGCTCGCCAAGCGAGAAACGAGGTGCGACGTGCGAATCGGCGAAAGCAAAACGTTCAACCGCGAGTGCTGCTTTCCCCTGGTGAGACAACGCGACGTAATTGTGTTCGGCTTGTGTTAGGCATTTCTAACACTTTCTGGCGAGAAGTATGCTGCACCTGTAGGTAGGGCATTAAGTGCTCGCATGTGTCGTTGAGGAGGTCGATGTAAAGCGCCACACGTTTACTTCACAGTGCGGCTCATTATGTCTTGCCAGAAGTCTGACTCCACACACACACACACACACACACACACACACACACACACACACACACACACACACACACACGCACGCGCGCACACACACACACACGTGCACGCGTGCCGACGCCCACGCACACGCACGTATGTATATATATATATATATATATATATATATATATATATATATATATATATATATATATATATATATATATATATATATATATATATAGCTTATACTTGCCCTTACGCGCCATGACATTCGAAACAACTTCTTGTGGGCTAGTTGGTGAATGGTGCGAAATAAGACTGGAGCACTAACTGAGCACCACGGAAAAAGAAAGTTAATGAAACAAAGAGAATGGCGCTCGTATTGCTTATCTCGTTAATTAAGCGTTTATTATTGGTTTTCGCGCCTGTCTCTTTTTTTTTAACGTGGCACACACAGAACGCCACTAAAGCACCTAAGGTGCCAGGATTAACTTGATTATACTCGCTCCCTTTCAGAACACGCGTCTTTCGGAGAATGAAACATTATATATATGAAAGGGTGAACTAACGTATTTCATGCAAGAGCTCCACGATCCCTTAGATTTATAGCATAAGCGCCGCATAGGTGTGATTACAGTGTTACCAGCCACAGTGCAGCAATGGCTGTGGCGTTGTGCTGCTGAGCTCGGGGTCGCTGGTTCGATTCCCTGCAGCGGCGGACGCGTATTCCGCTGGGGATCAAATAGAAACGCTTTCGTCTACTGGGCTTTGGGTCCTTGAAAGAAAAAAAAAACAGCTTCTAAGATTGATCCGGATGTCTTGCCCCTCCACTACAGCATGTTATATAGCCCTTGAATTGCTCTGGGGAAATGAACGGGTTAAACCGCGCAACTTAAGTAGTTTTCCTTAAATGGCACATTATTTCCTTGCTGTCGTGTATGCCCGGTATCCATTATTTTTTCCATACCCACTAAGCTTTTATTCCGCAGGATAATTCTTAGCTGAACTGAAACAACGGTAAGTATTTGTAATAATAATATTTGGGGTTTTACGTGCCAAAACCACTTTCTGATTATGAGGCACGCCGTAGTGGAGGACTCCGGAAATTTTGACCACCTGTTCGTGCACCTAAATCTAAGCACACGGGTGTTTTCGCATTTCGCCCCCATCGAAATGCGGCCGCCGTGGCCGGGATTCGATCCCGCGACCTCGTGCTCAGCAGCCCAACACCATAGCCACTGAGCAACCACGGCGGGTGTAAGTATTTATGTATTTATGCTCTTACTTGATTTAAGAAACTATTTTCTACCCAAGCTGCATGTTCTTGCTATGATACAAACGTTTAATAACGCGGTACTGCAAATTGCACAATGGCACGGAAAATGGATCAGCCGTGTTAAAGAGACGCATATTATAAGTGTCGACAGTCCTACCACTAATGCGAAAAAAAAAAAAAAACGTGGCTGTTCTTTTGCAGCAGATCAATGAAGAAAAGGCAATAGAAGAAAGAAAGAGAATAAAAAAAGCAAACACTGTACTTTCCTACTTATACGCAGGCCGTCATAGGTGACACAAAGAACATGTCCAGAGCCTTTTTTTTTTGTATGGTGAAGGCATGGTCACATTAGGGGGGGGGGAGTGAGTGGCTTTTGACGTCGAAGTTGTACTCACTTTTTCGGCTGTATGCAACCGACCGGATGCGGTGAAGCAATAGCACATTTTCGCACAGCATTTCGAAATAATAATAATAATAATAATAATAATAATAATAATAATAATAATAATAATAATAATAATAATAACAACGACAACAACAACGATTGCTGCCGTCGCACATGCAGCCGTGGGAGAACACTCGAGACAGCGGTGACACATGCAAGTCGTAATGCACGTCTGCTAACATGACATGGAGCAGAAGCGTTTCAGTGACCGCCAGTACTGAGGGAATAAATTAGATCGTCGGCTGCGACAAAGTCTCGAAGGGCTTTGAGGAGCGCCTATACCCGTCTGTTTATGAAGGTATGGTCAGGGCACAGGAGACAGGCACACTGTGATTGAAATGGCGCCGACATCAAACGCTTAACGAGCGCGCAGTGACTCTCACTGCCATATCATATTGAGGACAAAAAATGATCACGTGTTCCACAGAGGCCTCCTGGTCATCGCAGTCGCCGCACGCGCAAAGCACCCTTTTATTGATACGCTGCAAAACTCTAGGTGTGCGGGCCATGTACACGTGCATGCAGTGGACTATGTCGACCATGCGCCCTATCGTTAGACAATGTTTAGTTTTACTGCGAGGCCTCGAAATCGGTGAAATCTATTATACTACCTGTTTTCTTTTTTTCTTTATTTTATTAGCTCGAACGAACTAGTTATAATAGCATTGTATCGCCTTTAGGGCGGACTTCTAAAATAAGCGGAAATTATCTGCACGAGAAATAGCAACGTCCAGGTAGATAAATAGGAGCATTCACTAATTAAACTTCTGATTATTCACTTTATGGCCTATGTAGTAATTGAGAAATTGAATACGCCCAGCTGCGAAGTCATATCTGCTTAACACAAATCATAAGACTAGCACCGTATTCGAGATATCTGTCTTTAAAATGTTCCACGAAGTACATTGACATCGCAGTTTATGTTTTTCTAAAAGCATCCCCCTACCAGTTCGGAACAAACTTAACTGGGATTCCAATGCATCTTTTAGGATATTTTCTGAGTCAATACTGGAAGTCAGACTAGTGTTACGATTTCTGTTAAGCAAACATGTCTTCACACAACTGCTCGGTTTTAGTGTTGCAAGTGCAACATGCGCCCAAAAGTAAATAATCAAAGTCATTTAGCGAATCTCAATTATTAGCTACCAGGACGTTGGGATTTCTTGTGCAAGCAAGATACACCTCTTCGGATGACCTACCTGATCAGGTCGATTGATTCACGGGGTTTAACGACCCAAACAAACGTAGTGCGGCTTTTAGAGATGCCGTTGTGGAGGATTCCAAAATAATTTTTAAAACTTGGGGTTCGTTAACGTGCGCCTAAATCTAAATACACGGGGATTTTTTGCATTTTACCTCCATCTAAATGTGGCGGCTGTGGCCTGGAGTCGAGCCCGGGACCTTATGCTCAGCTACAGAACGCCATTGCCACTGCGCCAGCGCGGCCGGTTGCTCGAAGAGATCAATTGCGAGCGTTCTATATGCTCTATCTGACTTTTAAAAAGAGTGCTTCAACTCAAGAAAAAAATGAAGGAAAAGAAAAGAAACAGCGTTGCTACGGTATGTAGCAATTGTGTTTCAGTAGGCTCGTGGAATATATGGCCACGCACAGTTATTTCTGCACACTAGATAGATGTTTGGCGTGCGATATCGTGATTACAGTGGACGTCAAGGGAGAATGAAATGATATGGAAAAGGCAAGGAGGTTAAACGGAAAAGACACATCTGGTTTGCTGGTATATATACCACCACACCGTTCTTCACAACAAATTTATTCTATCACCGCAATATATGTTCCAATCGCATTGATCATCGCCTTAAGGTAGGTATTCCATTTTGTAAAACAAAATGTTTTTTCCGAATCTTTTGTTCCGCGCACAGCAATCGAGTGGAACCATCTTCCTGCTGACGTTGCATCAATCATTAACCAACGTTTTCGCAAGGCATTAACCACCATTGCTTAAGTTAATGCCTGTTTGAAATTGTTATTGTAACTCACTGTACCTTGTTGTTCTCTTTATGATAGTATATTTTCCCCACTCCTCTATGTAATGCAATTGGCCTTGAGGGTAAATAAATAAATAAATAAATAAATAAATAAATAAATAAATAAATAAATGTAGTAGCTGGTATTTATAGTTTGCTGCGATATAAATAGCAGCTATATTGTATAATCAAGGCTTGCTAGCTCAGTCCAGCGTGACTGCCTTTGTGCGAGGACAACGACAAAGAAGGCATTAAATAGGTTTGATATGCGTAACGTGTACGCAGCGTTAGCTTTTCCGATGGCTGTCTCACTTCCCGAGCAGATAAATGTGCCTGGAATTCATTGAATATGTACTCGATGGCGAACCAGCCGTCGGACACTTTCTTCTTCCCTCGCATCGCGTTTTACCGGTTCCGCGTCGGCTGCCAGCTAGAAGCTTGCACGGCTGCGGCAATGAAACCTCATCACGTGATGTTGCAACGCAGCCTTCGTGGGAGCTGTCACTACGAACAGGAAGTGAACAGACACCTAGTGCTCCCTCAGGGTGAATGAAGTCACTTACAAAGCTTCGCTGTCTTCGGTGTATGAGTTGCTCAGATTGGCATACTTCTGCAAAAGATGGTTTTCTTAAATGCGATCGAACTTGGGCTTTCTACGCTTATACCTAGCTTTTTAGCATGGAGTGGCTCGTTGCCGAAGATATATATGTATATATATAAACGAAGCTTACATGTGCTTCAAATGAAAGTACCTTCAAAATAAATTATGTAGGCTGACCGTCAATGTAGTGCAAGTAAGAGCACCTCTGTTCAGATTAACAAAAATAATTTACCATTTAAAACGTGAACACATCATGCAGGCCGTATAAGCATGTCTAATGCCGACAAACCTGTTAACTGAATAATGCATTATATTCAGCGGCTTCTTTGATTTACTTGATTTGCTGTGAGTTAGTCATTCGATATGTGCCACTCGCGGTGTGTGCCCCTCCTTTGCTAATATTGCATAATGGGTATCTGCCACTCCAAAATGGTAGCTAGGATGCACAGTGAAACAACAAACGATACCTAAATATCCTCCGTTTAACAAATGGAATCCTTCGAGTGCGGAATTGCTTGAATAAGGCAAAACTTTCCACGCCTTCCTTCCCGGGGTTTGACGCTTCTGCTCGGTCAGTTTCTTGCGGAGTGAGGCGGTTGTGTGAGTGAGTGAAGTAACTTTAAGTAGGCGGTTCTGTGATGTTGGGTTGGAGCCACACGCTGGTTTAGCTTGGTGATCCAGGCCAGCAAAGGCTCCGTCTGAGCATCTCCTAAAGTGTAACTGTGGCTCGTTGCCACATGTTCACCCAACCAGTCTCTCTTAATAATGCACGAAGGTTGCCGACCCTTCAATCATCAGTCAAGGGCATCTCAGCGATCCCGGCAATGTTAAACTGCACCGACCGTATATATGAAGTAGATTCTTGAGGCCAACAGTTTTTTTTAGAACCGTTGCTGAAGATAGCAAAACACATTGATGTTGACACACAGAATTCGTAGCTTCGTTCGGAACATGGACTTGTTGCGCGATGCGTCGTCTTTTAGCATATTAGAAGTGTTGGAATTGAGTAATAATCTCGTTGACTGTGCAAGCCTCTCTAAACACTATCAGGCTAAACGAATCGTCCGCGATTTCATTGAGTACGTGCGTGATGTTATCGGCTTCTGTCATCCTGATGTCAACTTTTCGGCAAGGAACTAGCATATCCTGAATGTAGTACGTCCGGTGCGACTCGGTGGATGCATGCACACGCGAGGCAAGTTATTTCTTGGCATCACGCTGCCAGTCGGCAGGTTGGCCGTACAGCTAGCGAAGTTTCGTCTTGCACGCACTCCTGGCTCGCGCGCTCCGCATCGCTATAATCGAACCAGGCCTTCGCAGTTTCCTTTAGATATGATATGACGTTGGTCAGCATGAACGGTTCCCACCTGCAAAAGCGACGGTGTCGCCACCAGTGCTGGAAAAGGTGGCAGAGTCATTGGGCAGAGCCAGGATGCGTGACAGGCATGGCGGCCGCGGCTGACTCAAATGCAGAGCCTGTAGACAAGCCTAGAATGGCGACTTGGCGGCTGCTGCGGAGCTCCATATTGCGTCAAACCTCAGCACTTGCATGAAGATGTTACGTGAAGGAAGACACGAAAGGAAAACGTGTACAATATATTTACAAGGCGATCAAGCACTGCACAATATATGTAGATGTACATGCAGATCCTTGGGAAATACTGGCACGTACCCACTCTGGGTGATCAACAGCTTCGTCGAGAGCGCGCACCGCACTAAAACATCTTCTTCATCGACGCTCCTCTAGATCAGTGATACCGTGACAATATTAATAATATGAAGCATAAAACTCACAATAAAAAATGAGATGACAATTCTGTAAACAGAATTTATTGGGACATCTATCAAACGGACGACATCCATATATTGCACACCCCTCTGAAACTCTGAAAGTCTTCGAAACCCTTGTAAACAAAGTAATGATTCACCTAAAGCTATGAATTAGCATATAACGTATTTACACATGAAATGCTTCATAGACCCAGTTAACAAAATTACGATAAATCTGTTTTATTTTACGGGAAGTAAGGAAGTGGTTGTGGCCAAATTATTCAGAATTTCACCAATCTTGGGCAATTTATTTAATATATTGGAAGCGCTAAATGGGAATTCTGCTACGTACAATCGTGTAAAGATCACCGATCGATTAGGGGAATTTTGAAGCGTAATCGACATTACCTTGAAGAGCCGCAAGTACTGCTGCTGCCGATGTCGTAACATGAAAGAAGGACAAACAATTTCTTGAGGACTGTTAGCCCGAGTCGTTGCTGTCTGAGTCCAGCTGAGTCCCCGGTCTTGGTAGTCCATTTGCCTGGACCTATCGATGAACTTGATCTGGGCTACCAGCGGCGGCCGTCGTGTCGGGCGCAGCACTTGCAACGGTGGAGCGGTCCAGCTCTCACAGGTGTAGAGGTCGGAGGGCGGGATGTTCGAACGAATTAAAAAGTGTGCAGAAGAATGTGCTCTGTGGCATTCCCAACGAGTATGGAGTGCGTTGCGGGTATTGGCCACATACTTGACACGCTGGTGTTTCACGTCTGTTCACCACGTGGCGTCGGATAGCATCATTGCGTAGTGTAAGTGCTTGTGCTTGGTGGATTAGTACAGCGTCCTCTCTACTCTACGTTTGTGATATGAGAAAGCTTGAGTTGTAAAGAGACGGAGCTTCCAAGGCAGCCCTACAGGCTGCATTTCGCCCTTAGTCATGGTTCGCACGAGTAGCTTGTATAACGTATTTCCCACGTACCTTGGGTCAGAATTTAAACATATACAAGTGCCACCTAGCTGGACAGAGCCAAGGTAATTTTGAGCAAGTCAGACTACTTTGTTATTTCGCCTAAGTGCATAGACGTTATTACTAATTAATCAACTTCTCCAATATGACGTTCAGAGCAAAATTTTCAATCAGAAAATTGTAGACCATCCTCGAAAATTCCCCATCCAGCTTTCCGTTGCTCAATACGTGCTACATGAAAGTTTTTCCAAGCCTGAAAGACAGCCGGCTAAACAAGAAAAAGCCCTGCTCGGCTCTACAATTTTTTCATTGACACTTTTGCTCTGTATGTACTATTTCAGAAGTTTAATTAATATTAACTAATCACGTAATTAGGCGAAATACGAAAAAGGTAGTCTGACTTGCTCCAAGTGACGACAAACAAAATTACGTTGGTTCTGTCCAGGTACACGTGGCACTTGCATATTTTGAAATTATGGAACAAGTTACGTGGGACACAAAGTATATGTCTCTTTGAAAGCCACATAAATGATAAGTTGTCGCATGTACTTTTTAGGTAAGTTGGCCCGTTATTTGTTCGTTAGAGGTGAATATTCAGTGACCTTGAGACCTTTGCAGACTTTCACTTAATAATTTCACTCATAATTTTACACTGCTACAACAATCACCGATGTAACGAAGTGAAAAAAAAACTGAAATACAACACTTCAGGGTTGACCACAGTGCTATTTCAATCCTCATTGTTTGCTATTTTCCATCGCAGGGCAAAGATCTAAGCTCAGAGAGGGAAATATTTTTCTGACACACATTCTATGCACTTAAACGTGAGCTAGGAAGTTCCTATCGACAACCTTCAGTTGGCTGTAAGCTGGTCCTCAATCCCGTCGAAGGCAATGAACTAAAATGTACGCCGAGGGCGCTTCCTTCATCAAGTTGAAGGCAGCAGAATTTAATGGTAGCTACGCATACTTGTCTTGAACTGTCTTAAAATCGTCATCACCAGTCGCTGAAAGTTTCTGCGTATATTTAGTCACGAAAAAAAATTTAGTAGTATATTGAAGTTCACTTTAAGGTGAAGATAAGATTCTGTTTGAATGCTCTCCAAGAAACTTCATAATTCTGAAAGCCAGCATAATTAAATTACCGAGGTTGCCGCAACGCAAAAACATATGTGTGGGGGCCACAATTTCGTATGTGTTATTCCTCCAACACTGCTACTTTATTAATGGCCAACACAAAGAAAACGGGAAATAGCTGCAGATTCTTTCGAACCTCCTGACGTTCGTTCTTTATATAGGGCGAGATTCAATAGCGCTAACGTACGAAAGCAATACACGTGCTATGATAGTCGCCGTTCCGAACGGTTCAGAAGTAATTCACACCAGCTAAAGCTTGGTACTCAGGCTTGTTTGTATTACGTATCCATCCGAATGCGAGCGCCGTGGCCAAGAATTGAGCCCACCTCCTAGTGCTCGCGACATTACGACAGCTTTAGTTTAGCGTACGCTATACGCTATAGTATAGCATGCGGTAAGCACCGCACGTTTTTTACGGTTTTAGTTGGTCTGCGAGATCTTCGGACCTCCGAGGCCATATGCCGTCGTAGCGAGAGATGGCGCTAACATCTCGAATGTTTCTTTCGTTAGGCTTCGACTCGTTCGAAACGAGCGATCTCGAAAGCACCAGAAGGTTATCCATAACACAAGATTGTCGAAGCGGCCTGAGACGAAGCGAAGGCCGTTTACACAGTCCTTTGCTACGAACGAAGTGCATTTTACAAAAGCAACGCGAAATTCAATTCGAAGCGGGCAGCCGCACCGCCTCCATGTTTCGCGCAAACTCCGCAAACCACGCAAGGGCGCTAACGCTAAATTTGAGCAATAGCGTGCGTACGCTATACGCTATGTGTCGTTCAGCGTTCTGCGTATGCGCAGTAACAACCCGCTATTTTATAGCGTACGCAATGGCATAGCGTACGCTAAACTAATGCTGTCTATAGACTGTTTTTTCGTAGGCGCCGCCATATTGTGAACGCAGTGGCGCCGCCTATGAGCAGCGCCATACTTGCATGGGTGAAAGCGGTCTTTTGCATGGCAGGTATACGCTCGACGGTAGGTTCTGGCATTTGTTTTCGCGGTCGTGTGGTCTGTTTAGTATGGCGTGCATCTTCTACGTGGTAAGCGGTTCTGTGAGACGTGCTGAAGTGGTCTAAGGCGTCATGGCCGGAATTTCTGCTGGCGTTGAGGTGGACGGAACACGCAGCGCGATGTGTGCGCGCATAATTGAGCCTACAGTCAGCCTCGGAGATCAATTGTGTATTTCTTGATGTTCCAATCACTAATCTGACCTTATTGCAGTATTACCCTCTATTTCTAAGCTGCGGTTTAGGAGCCATGAAATATACGCGATGATCGTAACAGTGTGGGTACCGTTCTACTACGATAGGAGCTGTCATGTTATACTTTGACAAGCGTTCAACCTGTTCGCTGCAGGTTACATTGCGTGACTACTTGGTTCGATGGATGAGGTTTCCGCCCCTGAATAAAATAATTTTGGCAAGTAATAGCAGCATACCTTACAGTCTGAATTAAGCTTGTCCAGCAAAGGGACTGTTTACGAACTGCGCGAGCGTCCTAAGCAGTGGTAGGTGCTGGATTACATATAACTTTGTTCTATATACCGCATGGTCCAAGCATAAGGCATCAGCGGTTATATATTTGTGCGGCGTGACTATGCGAGGTCCTATTGCGGTTTTCTCTTGCTTTTTCGAGAAAAAGAATGATAACCGATTTTTTTCCCGGTTGTGTTCGTTCCGTTCTCTACGACGCACTAACACGTATTACGGAAATTTTGTCCTCAAAAATAGGCATCGCATTCTTTTTATGCTATCCCTCTCATATATTATGGCTGTATGCAGGCCAAAAAGGCAATGCCGATGCGCACAGCTTACATATGTATCGTGCTGGTTCACCAACCGCAGTGATCGCTGTGTTGAGCAGCGCCATCGGCCTCATGCAGGAATGCTAGCGCAGACATATGGTAATTTGAAGCCTACTAGACTTGAAATGCGCGAGAACGATGCCGGTGCATGACAAATATTTGATAGCGCCTGTCGCTTAAATGTTTCGTGGTTGCCTTGCGTGCACGCGTAGCAAGACGCGTATCCCGTGCTGCGTGTGGTTGGGCCTTTAGGTTGGCCGTGCACGAGCATGCGCTCTTATGCTTTATGTTTTACTCCCTACGCCAAGCGATCAGATAGTGAGCAGATTTACCATTTCATGCTGCTAATACAGAGACACCGGTTTTCTTTGTTGAATTAAAACCGATATAAGCAAAATAGTTCACAACACATACACACACCGCGACTGATAATGTGCGTACAGCGCGGCTGATAAAGCGCGTCACATTTTTGCGCCCCCAAGAGATATTTCCGCCTACTGTAGTTACTGATGCACCGAAAGGCTTCCTTGACGACCTTATATGAACGGACATGGCGTAGATATCACAAAGTACCATCTAAAACACCTCGAAGTCATTCCGCGGCACGCGACAGCAATACTTTCAAGCAGCGCCGCGCCGGATCGCCCAAGCCAGAGAGGAGGAAAGGCTCTCCGCGCGCACTATCCTCCTCGCCCGATGAAACGGTCTATTAGTAGGGAGTTTTAGAATAGGGGCCCCAAATAAATAGCGCCGAAGCCACTGCGCATGCGCGAGACGCTAACTGCGTTTGGGTTTTGCATTGGGAACGCTATTTCACCGATTTAACGGGAGCCCAAATAGCGATCCCAAAAGCTTTGCGTCAACAAACATGGCGGCACCCATCGAAGCGACGGCTCTAACCTAGCACCAAACTGGGTTTGATTCGCGGTAACACGTGAAGTTCGCAAGCTAGGAGAAGTGACTGCGGTCATCGCTTTCTCTCAACTACCGTGTGCTATCAAGACTGATTCATTAGACACCGCTGATTCCGAATTCGATTGTGGATTTTATGACTCGTAGTCCTAACACAGCTAAGCTTGGCTGGTAAAGGCACGTAAAGTTGGTTTTGTTGTTCAAAACTAAGCGCAACTAATTGCTTGCTGCTTTCACAATAACCTCTAAATTGTAATTAAACGCGAATAGACGCAAGTCAAAATTACTATTCCTATCATAAAATGGTATATCTTACCTAATTATTTCTAATAGCTTTTCTTTGACGCCGTAGTGGCGCTGTCAGCGCAAGACGCTATCCGCAAACGCAAAGCCCTATTCTTAAACTCTTCACTCTTGCGTGCCCCAACGCTAACACCCGCAAAGCTCTTTGGGGCCACAAACTACTAGGGCCCCTATTCTAAAACTCTGTAATGATTCTAGTTCGGGGAAGTAGGTTTTTCATCGCCTATATGAAGCAGCACAATTGTACACCTTGAGCTGGATATTTGAAGGAGTGGATATTACTTGCAGAAGAAAGCGAAATGCATAATTGAGTAATCAAAATTTCGCTCATAAGCTTTTTACTAATCCCTTCAAGGCATATATTGCAAAATTTTACGAAATAGAGCCGGTGAGTTCGCAAGGCAAGCATACCATAGAAATTCTGAGGGTGGCGGCACTTTCTTGACATGCGTTCCCAAAATGATTTGGTGTTCCGACTAAATTTCTCTTGCACTGCCTAGATCGCGTTTCGTTAAAGATGTAGTGAATCAACACACACTTCCCTACAAGTTTGACGACGCTTTTCTGGGATTTGTGCTCGTTCAAAATGTGTTAGGAGTGAACTTAACTCAGCAGTTTTTCTTTCATTTTTAATATATGATGTTTAGTAGATGTTTCCACCTTTATTTGGTACCGGATACTCTTTTTCACATAAAAATGCAAGAAATTAAGACGACAGGTATAAGAAAATTAAGTAAAAACGTTATCAAACATAAAGCCACTTTCTATAATAATAATAATATTTGGGGTTTTACGTGCCAAAACCACTTTCTGATTATGAGGCACGCCGTAGTGGAGGACTCCGGAAATTTTGACCACCTGGGGTTCTTTAACGTGCACCTAAATCTAAGCACACGGGTGTTTTCGCATTTCGCCCCCATCGAAATGCGGCCGCCGTGGCCGGGATTCGATCCCGCGACCTCATGCTCAGCAGCCCAACGCCATAGCCACTGAGCAACCACGGCGGGTAGCCACTTTCTATAGACAAGTCAGGCCCGCACAATATAAAATTCAAGCCACATCGAAAAGTAAGACACACTTAGTGTTAAAGTAAAGCTACGTAACTAAAGTCAGGGTACAAAAGAAAATATGGAATAGATTCATAGGCAGACACATGAAGTCAGGCACAGAATTGAATAGAGGCAGGTCAAATAACGCCTGCACAGTGAGCTTGAAATTGATAATAGATACTTTAATCAATATTTGCCCTCAATATCGCTGGAATCCAGAAACTTCTGTAGTGCCATTAACGCTCACCTTTGCAATGGATATGTTGCCCATTAGGACATTATTGAGTCTGAAAGACCTGCGGTCCAATGCTGAATCACGCATTAAATGTCACTATCACCGCAGACTATCCCAACACATTAGCACTTATTTATTTATTTATTTATTTATTTATTTGAAGATATATTACAGGCCCCATGAGGAGCCTTCAGTAAAGGGGGCATCACAGTAAGAAAGTTGCACACGAGGATACCGTACATATGAGTAGGAATAATCACTGCAAAACAGGATTACAAATGCAGAGCTGCGGTAGTAAACAAACATTGGATGAATTATATCACGCACATTGTTCGCACACATAATCAAACAGCGTGTAAAAAGGGTGTAGTGTAAAGCATGAAAAGCAGAAAAAAGGAACAGTACTAACAATACTGATTTAAACAGAAATTACATTTAGGGGCAGCGAACAAAACACCTGACAGATTTTATTACGCACATTGCTCGCGCACATGATAAAAAGTGTAGTTTAAGGCATCAAAGAGGAAAAAGAAAACCTGCCTGACGTTACACAGGTATGCAGAACATGGCATAAGGTACCACGCTCTTTTATGACAGAAACTGCATGTTCAGGAGTTGCCCAAATTCTTCTCTATCCCTTCGCGTGACAGTGCTCTCAGGAAGAAAATTCCACAAACGGATGGCTCGTGGTAAAGCTGACTAAATAAATGCATTCGTCTTTCCGTCAATGCGAATGAAACTTAACTCATTATTCAGTCGTCGTGATCTACAACTCGCACGTTCCAGCGGCAAAGACAATGGCTTCATTTGACGAACTTATTTATGGAGCAACGACAGCAATGCCCCGTCACGACGACTACTTAGTGCAGGAAGTGAAAGATCAAGTTTGATTCGAGTTATGCTTGACTGTCTGCCGTAATTGTGGGAGATGAATCGACTAGCTCGGTTTTGGATGGCTTCTAACATGTAGATTGGATATTCATGATGAGGAGACCATATCGGGGATATCGGGGAGTCCCGAACGTTAATGTGCGGACGTTAGACGGGGATTTACGTAGGTTGTGACGAATGTATCCTAGTGTTTTTGAAGCATTGGCGCATATGGTTGTTATATGAGAGGCCCAGGAAAGATCTGGTGCGAGATTAACGCCTAGATATTTGTACAGTGAAGCTTCCATTACTGGACCCGTATGTATATAACAAAAAAAAACTTGATTTAAAATGTTTGCGTGGGAAAGTCATTATTGCTCATTTACATTACTTAAGTGTCATTTGACAGGTGTTGCACCAGTAGCTAATGCGTTGAAGGTTACCTTGAAGAATGAGATGGTCCT
Organism: Dermacentor variabilis; assembly: GCF_050947875.1. Lineage (NCBI taxonomy): Eukaryota > Metazoa > Arthropoda > Arachnida > Ixodida > Ixodidae > Dermacentor > Dermacentor variabilis. Next base: position 126,926,723 of record NC_134568.1, on the reverse strand, counting down.
CAAAGCTGGTAATTGGTGGGTATATTATACAGCTATCGGCAAAAAATTCGCGTGCAAGAAGAGATGTTGTTGGGCAGATTGTTGATTTAGAATAGAAAAAGCAATGGTCCTAATACACTGCCCTGCGGTACATCGGAAGTTACGTAGGTGAAGGGAGATGTAAACTTGTTCACAACGGTAAATTTATGACGATTAATTTGAAAGTTACGGATACAAGAGAGCGTTAAACAGTTTAATTGGAGAGCGGTTAATTTGGGAATTAAACGTCAGTGAGCCACACAGTCGAAAGCCTTAGAAAAGTCGAAAAAGATACAATCTGTTTGAAGGTTGTGGTCCATGTGAGAATGTACGTCAGTAGTGAACTCTAATAACTATGTCTCGCGCGATGAACCTTTCCTGAAGCCGTGCTGGCTAGTAAAGAAAAATTATTTGATTCAAGATGTTGATATATATGAGATGCTATAATATGCTCGAGCATTTTTCAGCATATGCACGTGAATGAAATTGGACGGTTGTTTTCGGGGGAATTTCTGCTGGCACTTTTTTACCCAGGTACCACTTTAGCAATTTTCCAATCAGAAGGGAGCTGGCCGGATGATACTGACTGGCAAGATATTGCTAGCCAGTCATTTTGCTAGATATTGAATTTATAGATATTTGAATTTTGCTAGATGTTGAAGTTATATTTTTCTAAACCTTAAGGTTATTATCATGGACGCCTGGAGAGCTAGATATATTAAGCTTATTAATGAGACATGCGGTACCATGTTCAGTAATATCGATGGGGCCCATGTACTGGCAATTGAAATCACTGACTTCAGGAATGAGTAAAACATCTTCATTTGTGAATATGGATGAAAAAAAAGGTGTTAAAGACCGCGCGGCATTAATTATCCGGAAGCGGAACTTCATTTTCACCATCTGACGAAATGTGGCGGGAACCATGATCAGATGATATTGCCTGCCAAAACGTTTGGGGTTGGTCTTGAGAAGGGAGGGTAGATTGTGAGAATAGCATTTATCTTTAGCCTCACTTCCAGCTGGGCAGCAAGCTTTGAAACACAGATTATATCTGTCCCAAGCCGTGGGAGAGCCAGTGTGCTTTGACATTCGTGTATAACCGTTTCTTCTTATTCGTAGCCTTCGAAGGTATTGGATGAACCATTAGTTAGTTTTATCACCTGATATATTGATTAGTGGGATATACTTTTATACTAATGCGCAGACTTTTTCTTTGAAGAGAAGCCAGTTTTCGCTAACTAACCGGGCAGAAAAGTAAGGTAATTAAGTGTGAGAAAGAAACGTCTCAAGCTCCTCGTTTATTTTGTGGCAGTCGCCTTTGTTATAGTCACGGATAGTTTTCTTAGTGACGACTGTAGACTGCAAGGGGACATTAAGAATAAGCTGAAGCAACTTATGGTCACTAAAGCCTTCTAAGTAAGTCACTTCACTAAATGTTTCAGGGGCGCTAGTAAGAACTAAGTCTAAACTGTTATTGCCACATGTAGGCTTGGTAACCATTTGGAATAAATTATAATGTTACCTTAAAGAAATGAATTCATTTGACGATCGACATGATGATGATAGTGTATTCCAATCTATCAGTGGAAAATTGAAGTCCTCAAGGAGATAAGTGATATCAGCGTGGCAGATGTTAATTGTTTTTGTACTGCTACTGTGCAGCTCAACGAGAAAGCACTGATTCAAATTGGGAGAGCGATAGGAGACTCCAATTAACACTTTGTGGTCGTGGGTTAGACATTCTGCCCATACGATCTCAATACACCAATCCGTGTTAATGAGATGTGATCTAATGCTTCTTTTGACGCCCAAGAATACGCCACCACCTCCTTTTCCAACGTGGTCACGCCTGTATATGTTAAAATAGTTATCGCGAGGGAAGATTTCGTTATCAGTTATTCCGGGATGTATTCAGGTTTCAGTGAGAACAACGATATCAGAATTGCAGTCATCAAGAAAGAGGCAACATGGTCGCGCTTGGGTAGCAGGCTTCTAATATTTGTGAATGATAGTTATAATGACGGCGCGGTTGTAGATGACTCAGACTTTCGACCGATCGGATTGCGCGGCGTGGTTTGTAGCTATCTGCTACAAAGGACTACAGCTTTATTGGTGTTGTCAAAAACATAATTTGCATCCTCAATGCACAGTCAGTCAAGTGAAAGGCTTAAAGGCTTAGCTTTTGCCTTAGCAAATGCAATGAGGTGCCTTCTTCCTTCTCGAGTAGCTGGTGAAAAATCTTCACGGATAGAGATACTGAACCCTTTAAGTTTTCGTGCAGAAGACAGAATGCTCCCTTTGTTTTTAAAAAAGGTAATTTTAGCTATAACAGGCCTTTTATTATCTTCTGAATACTTCCCTATCCTATGGACCCTTTCAAACTGAGCAGCCGACATTTCGATGCCCAAATTTTTGGAGGAGAATTTAATAACCTTTTGTTCTAAAGCAGACCAGTCTTCTTTAGCTTCGTCATCTAGTCCAAAGAAGAGCAGGTTACATCGTCTCATTCAGTGTTCTGCATCGCTATTCATTCAGTTATTTTATTAAGCCGATTAGATACGTCCAGCAATGTTTGAATTCGGACTTGGTAGCTGGTTGAGACGGGACAGCTGTCTCCAACGTCGCTATCTTTGTTTTTAGTAATTAAATTTCTTTCCATGCGGCTGCGCGTTCTTCGTTCGCGTGTTTTAAGTCATCGCGCAGAGCCTTTTCATTCGCTTCATGCTTGCGTGCGGTTTCCAATAAAGCTGCCTGCTGCTCATGGGAATGTTTAAAATCTGCAACATAGCTTTGACGGTGTCCTCCAGCTTATTGATTCTTTCCAAGGCGGCAGCAAATGCATCTGCTTCAGCTTTGTACATGGGAGCGGCATTTCGCTCAACGTGGCCTGCGAGGACAAGTAAGTGCTCAAACAAGGCAAAACACGTTTTTGATAACAATGCGACCGACAATTTGAACGCGTCAGTCCACTCAGTCGGGCACGAAACCAATGTAATACTATAATCGCTAGACTTAGCAGACCGAACACCTTCAAGGTAACTGACCTGAAATGACGTCATTCATTCGAAAGGCATGCTTGAAGTGGTGTCGTGCCCGAAGCGAACGATTGGCTGGCTAGCCTTTAACTCCCCCCCCCCCCCCCGGCCAGTGTCCAGTGTAGTCGTAGTGGTTCCTGGTTGCTAGGCGAGCAATCGGGCGGTGTCCATGCTTGGTGTTACGTTCGTCGCCGTGGGACAGGCAGGAAGTGGGCCAATTTCACCGTGCTCGTAGGGCCCGAGAATTCTGGAGTAGAAAACACATCTCACATGTGGCACTACGAACACCAATTCAGGCTACAGCCACTCGCGCAGGTCTGTTGACATTAAATAACGTAACAGTACCTTCATTTCCCCCAGCTGCGATAACTTGTAGTGTAGGCATTCTAAAATGATTTCATCTGAGAACAGTCTTTGATCAAAGCGCGCTATCATGATTTCAAGCGATTATCCCTGGAAACTGTAGCGAGGACAGTCACACAGAACGTATTGAAGTGTTTCCCACCGTCATCACGTGAGGCGCTGTCGGTCCATCCGACTCGAAACGCAAAAGGCTCCGAAAAAGGCACTCCTATCCATAGCCGGCAAAGCATGAGTAAACCCTCGCGTCAGCAGAGTCCAATTCGGACGCACAGAGAAGTCCAGGTTCCAAATAACTCCTACTGACTCCGTCGTCTGTTATTATGCTACACTGGCCGGCGCACGTAGCATAGGAGACAACCGAGCGAGCCAATGCACTGCTATTTTTGACTACCACGTCACCACTTCCTGTGTGTTGACGTCACGGCACCTACACATCCTGGTAAACGAAACAGAAATTAGTTCTAAAAAAATCAATTACAGTAATTTGTTCAAGGTACGCGGAGGTTAGCCAGTATTTGTTTTATGCTTTCGAGATCGAGGGCCTTGACCGAGGCCCAACAGTTAAGCACGTAATATACGCAGATGATTCAACGATACTTATCTCTAACGTTAACCTGCATTATTTAACATCTAAAGCTAACGACGTGTTTTCGGAGGTTTCCTCGTGGTCAAAAGTGAATCGACTTAAGGTCAATCTAAATAAAACTAAAGCTGTTTTATTCCTGCTAAAAATAAAATAGTAACTACTCACCAGCCTGTAATTCTTGATTCACAGCGAATAGATATTGTTGATACGCATAGAATACTTGGAGTTTGCTTTTCATCGAACTCAAGTTGGGATGCTCACATTAACTACCTCTGTAGAAAATCTCGTCTGTAACAGGAGTCGTGTCTCCATGCCGTATTTTGCTACCATTCAGTGCCAAACTTCACATATATCCCGCGTTGTTTAATTCGCATATATTATACGTTGATATTCGGCACAAAAACAAAAACAAACATAAATAAAATTCTTCTACAAAAAAGGATAATTCGCTACATTGGAAACATTGAACGTCTGGGAACCACTCGCAAAGCGTTCGAAGGGTTCCGTATAATCCCGGTTGACAACATTTACGCATATCGTTTGTTGAACGCACTCTACTTTTCAAACAGAGAACTCTTGAACTTCATTACAGCCTTATCATATCTAGAGCGTCGTGTTATTGCAGTACCTACAAGAAACACCCATATATGGTCTGTACCTCGATTTCGTATAACTTATAAGTATCAAACTTTGGCGTACAACGTCCCAACAACACTTAACACATATTAAAACACAACCAGTTGGAGCAAAAATAAGATACCTTCTTTCTTTTGTTCTATTGTTTGCTAGCAAAAGATTCAGTATCTGTAAATGACATCCACTATACTGCTTGCAAATCAGTCATTAAAATCAATAAAAACTTTTGCAGTATATTTTGTTGCATTTGTGTGAGTGATAAATATGTTGTACTATGTGTTGTAATTTGCATATGCATTTCCATATCATATTATTTCAAGTGTATTCGTATGATTTATGAATATAATGTATTACGTATTCAAATCTGCATGTTTTCATTTTTGCCTTTGTTACGGTGTATCGTAGCCTCTACCTATGCACCTTGTACAGCTGCTGCCATGTCACGTTCACCTGAGCCCCGTCTAGCCGTTTTCATGGCTTTTAGTCCGCTGAACTTCCAGCACATTGTCTGGTAAATAAGCTTGAATTTGAATTTAATGTAAAGCAAAAGAAAGTAAAAGAAAAGCTGTCGTCTAATGCCCCCTATAATCTGGAATGTGGTTTCACTCTCTCGTGCCGCGATTACTTGAAGCAAACTAATGAAAGCGTCTTGCTTTTAGTTCTACTGAATTGGTCCACAAGATACTTCTCGCCAGCGTTCAAAAATATATGACCATATTTTAGGATACGTCACACCAGTAATATTTTACACCGTTCGCAACCGCCCCTCCGTTGTTAGCTTTTCGCAGGAAAATGCCTAATTGTTCAAAAAAATTAAATTCTGGGGGTTTACGTGCCAAAACAACGATTTCATTATGGGTAACGCCGTAGTGGCGGACTCCAGAAACTTGGACCGCTTGGCCTTCTTCCACGTGCACTTAAATCTAAGTACACGCGTGTCTTCGCATTTCACCCGAATCGTTTGAAAGCCCGTATGAACATGAGTGTCCGATTTCAACGATTCGGCTTGAATGTGTTCCGTGGTAGCTCGCGACGCCCGCCCGTCCTATAAGAGCCATTTATACCCTAATGAAAGGTTAATGAAGGAAAGACACCATTTTTTTTCTACATATAGTAATACAAGCGGCCTATGTTCTCCACGCGTAAAAGAATTGTTAAATGTTGTTGAACCAGGCGCTCGATTAACTTTATTTGGTCTTCATTTAAATGCCTCAGTAATCAGCGGAAACACTTGTCTTTATGGTAGGTTTACTGCAAGAACAAATTTCGCTGACGTGAAGCAAATAAAAAGAAAGAGAAACAGCAGTGAGAACAAGACTGTGCCACGGAAGGCACCTGGGAAAACTTGCAACGGATCTGAGTTGGCATTTTTTACTGTAACGAAGTGTGTACAATGACGGATAAATCGCGTTTATTAAGGTATTTTAGAATCAACACGTATTGGTTTGGGTTTTGTAATTTATTTACGCGGTAAAGCACCATAGACAAGTCCGCGAATACCGCCTACACCTTGAGGCGACAGTCAAGGATTTCGGCAAAGAAACCAACAAGTAAAATCAACAAGTGAAAATTGTTGCTTGCAAAACGTTATATTAAAGCCTGGTACTGATATGTGCAATCAGTTGGCAGCAACTATGTAGGCCAGCATGTTCTCACGAGCAGCTTGCGGCCGCTTTTATGATCGAGGATAACTTTTGCACGCAGACACACAAAATTCGCCCAATATGACCAATTCGGTGAAGCTAGACTGCATGCAGCAAATAAAGAAATTTGCTCATCGCGCCGTCTATGGATGTATTAGGAAGGCTGTTTCGATATGATGACCTTTGTGAAGCTCCGGAGTGTGATGGGTTTCTCTTTCACTAGCCCTTGGACGGATTCAGACCGTGCTCAGTGCTCGTAACTGTATTGGAGTGAATTCAATACTATCGTTACTCGCGAATTTCTTTAGTATACGTAAATTTTATTTAGTAGGTTAGTTGTAGTCTCCAGCAACGATGCAAAAGGTATCGGAGTTCGCTGTAAGGACGCTCCTTGAAGACATTAAGGGAGGAACTATTATGAGATTGCTCGTTTGGACTCAAGTCAAGATATCTACAGAAGCCCATCCCCTTGTAATTACGTTCTAACTTGGGTTGGTTGGTACAAGTCTGACGAAAACAAGTAACAGCATTCAACAACGGGACGTGACCGAGGCAGACGAAGCGCTGACTTTCAGCAAATATATTATTGCGCTCGCAGTAATATATGCAGGGGCTTGAACAGGCAGGTTGCAGAGGAGAACATACCATAGTAGGAATACACAGCAGCGATGTATAATGTGAAAAAGCACAACAGTCACCATGATTCATGTGCAAGATACGCGAGTTCCTTCATGAGCAGCGATACCGAAGGCACACTCACGCACACATCGCCTTTCTTGTCGATGCAATAGGCCTCGCATATCTCACGTGCACGCTGGTCACCATAGCGCCTTAGTATTTTGCATTTGCCAAACAATGCACGACAACCACGCCAGTATGTACCAGTATGTGCCAAAAAGTAAACAGAGAAGACACGGGGCCCCGCACGTGTGATAAGAAACACACAAAAAAGCCTGTTGATTGAGACCACAACGTATATAGTATATGAGAACCCCCTCTCGTGTGGTCGTTGCTACATCGGCCAAGCTGACCATTGTATTAATGACCGCCTCAGAGAACACTGAAATTTAATGAAGGGGTGTGCTGGTTGCCACCTAGCCGTGCATAGCTCCCTGTGTGGTCAGCTGGCCTAGCTCTATCAATTCCGCCGACAGCATACAGAACTTCTCGCTGCCGCCCCCCCCCCCCCCCCTTCGATGTCGGCCTCTGATTCCACAACAGCCTGGCGAAATGGCGAAACAACTGTTTCCCCACGCTGGTCACTGTGCGTGTAAATATACTGGCACCACAGCGATTTCACTGCTCTCCGAAAAAGCTCTATCAAGGCTAGCTTTATCCACGGCAGATCTGGCTTTGTTACGTACTGTCGTCTTGGCCTTCGCAGTAGCCCCCTATATCCAACGCGGTATACCACCGCTCTCTGCGGCAACCATTTTTACCTCGTTTCCGGCTAATAACACGTTTGATTCGTTCCTGCTCGCACCTTCCTCGGGAATAGTTACTTAGGGCACATGCCTGTCAGTTTCTGAGTTCTCTCAAGTGCTTTTGACATGAAAACTCACTTTTCTGAGAAAAAAATCTCCTAGCTCCTTGAGCATCTGCTCAAGCCAATTTGAAAATAAACAGGCGACTTTATCCGGCAGGCTGGCCGAAATGGCCACCTCCGTACACACTTCGCCTAAAGGGCCCTCTGTTTCGAAAGAAGGAAAACCACTGCTCTCTTCGCTTTTTGTGTGCATCATTTACATCTCACCTTTTCCAAAGCTTCCTTAACTAGCCACTTCAGTGCTAGCTTTAGCTTCGACATGCTCGGCTTTTTCTCTGTCATTTTGGACTTGTCATGCTGACTTGCACCATCAAAGTGCCTCAACAAAGCCTTCTTACCACTGCCATAGTAACACATTTTTTCATCGGACAAGCACTTCGCAACACACGCTACACTAAACGGGCGCCGCGCTTGTTTTATGCTGCACAAATGCCGTTATTACTTCGACACTGCCATTCTGAGAGCAATTTACTTTAGCACATTCCATGGCCATCTATCCTACTGTATTGCATCTTGGGGTAACACATGCGTTTCATATGTAGAACCTATTGTGCTTCTTCAGAAAAGGGCCTTGGGATTTATGTCTTTTTTGGATTACAATTCTAAATCAATGCCACTATTTCAGAGTTTAAATATACTGTCTTTCAATTTATTACTGAATATTAAAACTACGTTGCATACTCATAATAGCATAGTCACTAACTGCCCTTCGAGTTTATCCATTTTTTTTTACCTTCCAGAAGCAATACACGCAGTGCACTTAAGAGAAATTTTCTCTTGCTAAAAATGCATAATCTATATGGAAGGAGAAGGTTAAACAGCACTGAAGCACTCCTGTGGAACCGCTTACCATCGGAAGTAAAACACGCAAAATTTTTTTCAGTATCAGTGAAATCCGATTATCGCTCACTACTATCATCTGCATAGGGTTTTCATCTCTCTGGTGTAGATATCTGTATTTTTTTCACTTGCAGTGTATAGTTACTGCATACAACTTCCTTTCTGTAGGTTTCTCGTAGCTGTTGCACGTACCCTGCCTTGTGTTGATAAGTGAATATATATGTACATATAATTTATTTATGCTTTGTTGTATTGCCGTTATGATTGTGAATAATAGAGACCTTTAGCCTGTCCGCTATTCCGGTAAACTGGAGTGGTTTGGGCGGATTGCCGGATTTGCGGGGGCGTAAACGTGAGCGGCCAGAGCAGTGCAGCCGCCTGGTAGCGTAGAGTTCAATCAGACAAACACAGTGCTAAAACTGCAGTAACCCACTATATCCTGCTTCGCTAGTGGTGCAAATTTTTGGCCGCGGCGTAATGGTGAACACGATTACGCCACTGTCGAAAATTTACACCAGCAGCTAAGCAGAACATAGTAATTAGCTTTGTGTTTGTGTGGTTGAGCTTTGCGCCACCAGCTGGAGCCACCAATCTGGCCATTCACGTTTACGCCCCCGTTAAACCGGCAAACCGCCCGCGCTTGCCGGAATACCGGACACGCTAAAAGTCTCTAATAACTAGCATGGATCCAGTGGCGTTGTGAAGTTGGGGTCCCGTGTACGTAGATTAAGGTGCACATTAAAGAACTCCAGGTGGTCCAAATTTGCGGGGGCTCCCACTACGGCGTGCCTCATATCCTGGTTTTGGCCTGTAAAACCCCATGATTTAATTTTTAAGGTTGAGGGTCCGAGTGGCCACGAAAGTTCCATGACTTATGCTGTGCCAGGTGCCGGTCGAAAGAGAGCTCCAGAACGACATCCGAGCGATGAGAAAATCAAGTTTATGTACAAATTCGCATTTCTGATACTCAGACCAGACTACATAACAACGCATTTTGTCACAAAAGTGCGCACAATCAAAGCGCGCGCCGCGTATCGCCCTAGCCAGCAAAAGAACACGTCAGCCCCGCGACAGCTTCGACAGAGGGACAGAGCGCATACACCTCAATCAACTGACGTGATCAATGGGGAATATAAGATTCGAAGTGTACCTTGTCGAAGCTAGAAGCTTCGACAAGGTACACGAAGGTTACGGTCTCTAGAGAGAGGAGAGAGAGAAGGCGCGCGCCGAAACACTCTCTCAGACTTCGACACACGGCGGGCAGAGCGAAAGGGGAGGGCGACAGCCCGAGCGTGTGCCAACGGATGAGTCACCACCCTCCTCGAAGACGTTTCAGTGGCCGCGGCCGAAAACGCGAGAAATGTCTAGAGGATTCCCAGGCTTTGTTCATGCTATGAGAGCACCACTGCGCTAGAAAGTTCGAGAAACGCCGGCGAAGGCGATAAAAGCGCCGGGCTGGAATCAAGGGGATCAGGCCGTGCCGGTGAAGAGATGTGACGCGTTGACCTACCGTCGGCAGAAGAAAGGGAGTCCCCGACAAGCCAGCCGACGAGTTCTTCGGGCGTCTGTATTTCTAGAAGTCCCTTCTTCGAGAATTACCACAAGTTACGTCGAGGACATATGGTTCAAGACCAGCATAGGTGAATACGAGCGGACACTAGTTACTCCTCTTCTTTCTGCACTGCACGTGTTGAACGCTTAGTGCTTGTCCTTCATTATTTTCTAGAGTTTTGTGAACACACATCTTAATTGCATTGTGATGTGCCCACCCGAAGTGCGCATGTGTGTATGTAACCGCCGTGTTTAAAGAATATATTTCGTTGAGTTTTGACAACTCTGGGCTCTGACTCGATCTTTGCACCCCAACCGGCGTTCGCTGGCGTACCAGTAGGCCTCTTATTGATTGTCCTTTCTTTCGTGGGGTTATTTTCGGAAGCTGATAAGTCGGCTTTGGAATTTGGCCCGGCATTGGCGCCTCGTTTACGAGATGTGCGACATCTTTACATTTCTGAGCACTCTCCACGACACTCGAGCTCGCCTTTTTAATCAGTTCATTTCCCTCATTCGCTCGACGATGGAATTCAATGTCCTTCTCTCGCCCTATGGATTCGTCGCACAGACCACAAAATCCCACCGATGGTGTCGCACCAGCCTGCTGCAATTGAGCTCTGGTGTCCAACCAAGGAGGTGAAGGAAAAACTGCGGGAGTGGAAACTATGTCCCGAAGGTGAAAGCCGCACATAAGGGTCACGATAAATGTATAAATAAACGATAAAAATGGCGAAGAAGCGCTTTTCGCACAGTCCCCACGAGTTAATCAACCTCTTTGGTTAATAATGACTTATTTTACGAGACATATACTTATCTACGTGTATCTCTGTAGTATTGGTTTTAATGTGAGATCTGAATATCCTGGCATATTGCGTTGGAAGAATGTCATCAGTATTCAGAAGTTACTATTTTTGGTGGGAACTACCAGCTTTTATTTTCTAATTAGCCTAGCATTAGAATAACATAGCCAAATCACTTATACTGTAAGCGGACATCACCTGACAAGGCTCTAGTTGAGGTGGAGGGGCAACCATTGGCATCACCTTTCCTGGTAAGAAGCTAGGGGAGCTTCCGCTCCAGCAGTTTTTCTTTAACCTCCTTGTGTCCAACCTTCGACCCGCCCTCGATGCAATGAAGACTCAATTGCATGTGAAACCGGGTTCGAATTTTTCCCACGGAAGTCGACGGAATTAGCTCTTTGCAGTAATTGCTAGCTCTCCGTAATGGCCAGCTTGCAGCAATTTTCGGCTTGACAGTAGCTACTGCTTCCGAAGAACGCAGCGGTTGTGGCCACCTTGAAGGGAGGTTCTTTGTTTGCCCGTCAATACCCGGCACCGGGCCCTGTCGTCGACCTGGCGGGTGCTAGTGACGCTGGTTTCGTCGCCCGTTCTTCGGCGTCCAAAAGACGATGAAACGAGCATGGCATTCCGTAGCTACACGCTCACCGGAGAAGCACCCTTTGTTCAGAGGGAACGCCAGGGATAACAACGGGGACAATGGATTTATTTGCGTATAATAGAATCTTTTGCATGGCAGCATAAGGTTGCCGAGCCCTTGCGGCACGTACACGGCATCACTTTGCCAACTTTACTTCGCTGAGGATCTGTTTCAGCGGCATTTTTGCCCTTCCGTTGCACGCCACCTCGATTTTCTACCAGCCACCGAAAAACACTGCTCTCACTGCGCTAACCCGGCCCCACCGAAACCAGCTCCACTTCTGCAGGCTCCTTGCCTCTTTTCAGCCAATTATACAAGAAAAACTTGTCAAGGTAGGCAATGTTGCAACTTTGGCAATCGAGGCAACTTTGCAAGCAAACAAAAGTTACCTCCTGTAAACGAGGAGAGCGTCTCATTGGTTCATTCAAATAGCGCTGCGGGTCACCGCGAGATGCTTTCGTTGGTGGTTGCGTAAATTTGACGTCAGGAAATTGGAATCAAACAGATTAGAATAGTTTTATAGGGCACAAAGTAATCTCGATGAAACATCCAACTGACGCAGAATACCTGTTAACATTGATAACGAGCATTATTATTATTAACTAAGTAAATATATACAATACCTAATCAATAAATACGGTGAACGAATTGCTGGCGTGTGGTGTAGTTGGCACAACTGATTGACGGTAAGGTCAGTGAAGCCCGAGGTCAGTCATCGCTCGCGACACCATGTTGTACCACAACGTTGTAGACCACACGTGCACTAAGGTGTATTGCAACGGCGCTCTTACGTGTGAAAGGGAGCAACGTACGAATGTGAAATTCTGCTTAGAACTAGGGATAACGCCAAGGGAATTTCACGACATGCTAAGCTAGGTGTACGAAAACAGTCTTTTATCGAAAAAGTGTGAATTTTGTACGAGAGGCACAAGCGCTTCCGTGATGGTCGGGACAGCGTGAAGTACGTACAACGGCCAGGTAGGCTTGTGAACACTGAACTCAACCGCGTCCCACAACCTGCCTTCACCCAAATTATGCGAGACCTCTACACCGATTCTCATAAGTGTGTAACCACGGCAGGAGATTATACTGAGGAATAATAAGCTGCAATGCAGCATAAATGTGCTGCGTTTCCTACAAATAAGCCATGAAATAAATTATTCACCGTATTTATTGATCACAGGCGTTATAAACGGCGCAATGACCGGCCGTGGTGGCTTAGCAGCTATGGTGTCGCGCTGCTAAGCACGAGGCGCGGAATCAAATCCTGCAGCGGCGGCCACATTTAGACGGGGGCGAAATGCAAAAACGCTCGGTTACTTAGATTTCGGTGCACGTTAAAGAAACCCAGGTAGTCAAAATTATTCCGGGGTCCCCCACTACGGCGTGCCTCATAATCAGATCGTGGTTCTGGCACGTAAAACCCTAGAACTTAATTAAAATTTTTAAACGGCGCAAATCGAGAAAGAGAAGCGGGTTAGCAGTTGTTTTCTACAAGGGGCATCATGCACGGCTACCCGCTTGAAGACGAGAGGAAAAGAGGAAGCTAAGAGTCACACCATGACCTTGTGCACAGAATCGAGCAGCAGTAGCTGCGGAATCATGGCAAAGGGCATACTAGAAGTTGTGAGATGTTTTGCTATATAGCCATTGGTAAAATGAATAACCAGTTTTCAATAAACTACGGCAAACTTCTATTAATGCAGAAATTGTGACACCAAAACTTTAAGTAAACCAAATAGGGACGAATGCTAGCGCGCGCAAGGATGTCAACGCCCTCTGTCCAAAATTTATCGAACTGGAAAAGTACCCGGCTTCTGCAACTGTTCTAGGGAGGGCCCTCGCGTCCTCAGGCTAAATATACGCCAGTTTGCACCTGTTGTAGCGCTGCCAGGCTTTGTTCTCGAAAATAATCAATGAAATTTATGGACGAAGTTTGGGGAAATTCAGGTGCACAACTTCAGACGCAAGAAGTTGAAAACACTGCTTTCTATCACGACGGCTAAAGTTTACCCTTCAGTCGATCCGCGCATCTTTGGATAAAAATAACGAGAACACTTGTTTCGATGAAAAGAGTGGTATGTTGAATTTTATCACGCTCGGAAAAACTTTACACGGATGGTGACACATGCCAAGTTGAGGTTGTATACGGCACAAAATGACCGCTCGGATTTTACATACAAATGCACAATGAAGGGAATAGTTATTGAACGCCTACCCTTTCTTTGTTTTCAGGATTCTTTCAAAAGGAGGCAGTAATCGCATGAAAACCACTTTGAAGCCAAGAACCCTCCTGCCATATCAGTAACGACTCGAAGATATCAGAGTCATATTGGTAATTCACGGATAATAATAAATAATTGTTTCACTGAGCAAAGCTAGGGCAAGACTGTGCGAGGGATAACAGTGTGGAAAGCTCCGGACTAAATTTTAGCAATCAAAGCTCTTTAACTTGTACTGTTGCTGCACATAGGGGAGCCTGCGTTCGGTCTAAATGTGGCAGCTGCAGTCAGGAATCGCACCCATGACCTTGTGCACAGTATCAAATAGCCGCAGCTTGTGAATCACTGGGGAGGACCTACTTGAAGTCCTGAGATGTCTTAATGTATAGCCACTGTTGCAATGTGTATTCTATTCACAATAAAACCTCCGTGCAACACGTCGCCGCTGTCGAGTCGGTTACTTCCTACGTGAGGTTTCCTCAGGTTTGAGGAATGATTGTAGTCGGCGAGTCTCAAACTTTCAAAACAAAGATAAACATATATATGATGTAATAAAACAAAACTTACGAGTAAAACGTAAGGAAGACGAGGTTAGCCAGCTCTGTCTCGCAGAGCTTTTGGGTTACCAACTACAGGTAATCATATAATAAATAAATAATACCAAGAAGTAAGCTGTATATATTTGCTGAAAGTCATGCTTTTATGCTAGAAGTGCAGTTTTTTAGGCCAACGTACGTAGTACAGCGATAAAAGGTGCGGGTAAGAAATTGTGCTTAGGACTTTCATATGTTGAAACATATGTAACACACGAGTGGTGACAGTTACAAATAAAAGACGGAAAGTACATATGTCCTTTTTAAAGGCAGGAAGCGGGTGTAATGGAGACAATATGTATTTTGCGTCACCTCTGTATCTTGTGCTAAACAGAAGCTTCGCTGGTCATGAATCTTCTGAGAGCGGAATGGCTCATGATTTTTGTTTCTTTATAACCAGCTACTAGGATCACAGAACAGAAATACCTAGCAATATATCACTTGCTAAAAACGTTTTCTTGCCTTGAAGAACGTAATTCTAAATAACTTTCACATTCGAAAGCAATTCTACATGAGGCAACCAGTTTGACACCTGCAGGTATTTGTGACCTTTCTTCTTCAACATGTTTGTGAATGCTTTCTTTGAAGTTTTGACGCGCTGCTCTGGCGTCAACATCTGCATTTCGGACAGCCATACGACACCTCCAAATAGTGTGCAGTACAATGAGCATGATTAAATCATAAGGTTCATTGTTGACAGCCAACAACTAGATATATATCCTCCAGACTGACCCACCTGGAGGAAATCGGCAGTCGCTAAAGCCCCTGAAACTTCGTAAAGTAGTGCCACTCTCCTCTTCCGCCTTCACTCCTCCTCGTATCTCCTCTCTTTCGCGCTCCCTCCTCGACCATGGCGCCGCCTACGATGCTCGAGCGCAGCAGACGACCTTTCGCAGAGTGAATGCACGCATAGCAAGGCAGTGCTCTTTAGGCGTTCACGTTGGCTTTCCAGCTCCGCGTAACTTCGTGTACAGCATAGAATTTCTAGTCGGATGCTTGTACAAATTCGGTAACGGCAGCTTTTGTTTCAATTTTTGATAACTATTTCTTAAAAAAGTATCCGAAAGAGTGTTAACGCTGTGCGTTGACGACTGCAAATGTATCGCGTGCCCTAAATTAGGTACGCAACATTTGTCAAGGGCGTGTCGCAAGATCTTGTTGCGAATGGTTGTAAATAACACGTTTACCTTCGAATGACAACCTCTTGGCTTCCAGCCAGCCCTCAGCCTAAAGAATCCGCGCCGCCCTTACCATGTGAATTCGCGCCGCGTATGAGCTATGACCTACAAAGGCTGACGGAGATCACTGCTCTGGAGGTTCGAAAGTGTATTACAAGCTACAGTGCCGCCAACGTGCGTGCTTGCCAATCTAAGCGCGCGCAAAGCCTCAGAGGTGGACGTTGGTGCTATTGTGTTTCTCGTGTCTCAACGCCGACAGAAATACCGCGGCCGATCATCGAGTCGGGACTTTGCGTACACAAGAAAATAAAATGAGTTTTTAGCATTCGTGCGCGAAGCGGGAGCGCGATAACAATGCTTGACTCAATCTCAAACAAGACCACTGTGGCCTTCAGTAATTTTTTCAGGTTAATGACTTATCACGAATAACACTTCATCGTGCGTTGGTTCGTCCGTTCACTAAGTGACGTACTTGTCGCGAACCGAGTTGCACTGAGGTGCATGCATTCAGGACGGTTGCACTCCCTTCGAAGTAACATTTGCGAGACATGACTTTATTAGTGAAGTCATGATCGCGCAAAGAATCCCCCCGCCATGACGCGGCCGAAATTGCGGCAAGTGAAATGATGTTTTATCCATAGGTTAAAATGATATGAAACGGCATTCGAGTTGCAAGTTAACAGTTTATTTTCACATAGATGCATTACAGATTTGCCTTTGCAGTCACAAGTCCGTGTGCACCATTTATTGTCTCATTGCGTAAATAAACGCACCAGCCTAAGAGTCCTACAGCAAGCGCGTCTCAATTAGGCATAATGACTGTTGAAACTAATAGTGGCATAGACGAGCAAGCGAACAACTATATGAGCGTGCGAACTAAACGAGCGAGCAAACGACTAAACGAGCGTGCGAACGAACGAGCTAACGACTAAGCACGAACGACGACTAAACCAGCCATGGAACGGGCGGGCGACCGCACGTTTTCTTTGCGATGGCTCCACCGCCGCATCTTAAGCTTCGCACACTTTAAAGCTCACGCGAATTAGCACATACGTCTCAATTACCTATGATGCGGTCGCTCGACGACGAACGCACCGCGTAACACGGTTTCGGGAGAGCACGCACGCTTTTCATCGGTGCCTCTGTATCGCAAACCCACCGGGCGACCGCCAACGAAGAACACGAACAAATCTGGCAAACAAAGCTAGTCTTTCTAAAGAAGGCTAGTAAGTAACCACAAAAGACAGAGAGTTGCTCTCCTGAGGCGCTTTCATGATCGAGACTGAAATTTTATCACAAGGACTGCGCTGAATCTTAATAATTTCGTAATCACGTTATCGCACGCAACCTCGCGTGCCCGCGAACTCAAGCAGGTTGGCGTTCAAAACGATTAAGCGCACCAAATATGACTAACACGACCACGTAGTGCGCATATAAGCAAAGCAGACGTTGCGTAAAAATCACGTTAAAGCGTGCGTACAAATGACAACATGCACAGTGAACTGTGCAATATCTACTACGTTATTGCCCGCAGCACAATACGCAAGCCTGGCATATACAATACTCTGAGAGAGCCACAACTTACATCACATAGTCGCGCGGAGGAAGTTGGTCGGAAGTTCTCCCTCCCGATTCGGTGAAGCCATGTCTTCCTTCTTAACGCGTTGCGCTTACCGGAAGGTATCGCGAACATATTCTTGCTTTTGCTAAAACTATATTGGCATCCAAACGCGCAGCAGGTCATGGTAACAGAAAATGACGTGAAGCGACGTCGCACTTGCCACAAAACATCCTTCGAGGCGTTCACAAGATCAAAACAACACAGAATAGGAACGGAAGGAATGCCGCCAACAAGCGCCGCTTCTCGAGCAAAGATGGCACTGAAGCGCGACTGTAAACAAACGAAGCCGGCGCAAGGGGCCACGTG
Source organism: Dermacentor variabilis (assembly GCF_050947875.1). Taxonomy (NCBI): domain Eukaryota; kingdom Metazoa; phylum Arthropoda; class Arachnida; order Ixodida; family Ixodidae; genus Dermacentor; species Dermacentor variabilis. The sequence continues at coordinate 126,909,145 of NC_134568.1, read as the reverse complement.
ATGCCATTAGGCCAATAGCGACGCGGCGTCGGCTTCGGCCAGAGCGCTGGAGGAGGAGGCGGCGTTCTTCAAAGCGTGGCACTACTTTACGAAGTTTAAGGGGCTTTAGCAGTCGCCTTTTCCTCTCTTCCTACAGCCTTCGTCTTTCCCTCCCGCTTTTGGTCCTTTCCCGTCCCCTTCTCTCTTCCATTTACTTCATTCTCCTCGGTGGCAAGGGCTAACCTTGTGTGGGATAGCCAACCTTGGTTATAACAGATTTGGTTATAGTAGTGTCGTACAGCTGGCGCATGCAGGCCGTCTTTTCACGGTCCTGCAGCGTCCCCTTGTTGGGCTCCATGGAGGGTGGCTGGCGGCGCTGCCGAATTTTCACATATATCTATGACAAGTTCTTTTCCAACACTTCCTGATCGCCCTCATAAACGAGGGCGCACCGAAGAAGTTTTCAAGTTTTTTGGCCGAAACAATGACAATTTCCCAAGATTTCATGTTGTACATTCAGAGAAAAAAGAAAAGGCATCGAGAATGATCTCACCTTTTCTTGTTGCAAAGACACTTAGTGAAGCTTTTGGCCCAGGTTATAAAGTCTCTAAGTTGGCAAATGGCGACCTCCTCTTAGAACTGCGTGATAAGACACAGTACGAGAAACTCTCTTATCTTGTATCTTTCAGGAGTCTTCCAGTGACGGTCACACCGCACCGCACAATGAACACCACCCGCGGAGTCGTTTCCGATGCCGATCTCATGAAACTGACTGAAGCCGAACTACTGGAGGGCTGGAGCGATGTCAAAGATTTGGCCGATGTCAAATATAAGTGTCAAAGATTTGGCCGCAGTTCACAGAACTGCCGAGGCAGCAAGACTTGCGCAAAATGTAATGCCCAAAAACACCCATCTGACAATTGCGAGAATGCTCCACACTGCGTGAACTGTGATGGGGAACACGCCGCGTACTCGCGGTCCTGTCCATCATGGAAAAAAGAAAAAGAAATAGTCACAATCAAAGTTAAGGAAAACATATCGTTCAAAGAGGCGCGCAGGCGGGTAGCATACCTGACAAAGAAAAGCTTTGCCGAAGTGCCGAGTCAGGGGGCAGCGTCACAACGGCCTCCGGCGGCTGTCCGACCCACAAGCAGTGAGTCGGCAGTTACGCCATCTGCCCCCACGGTGGTTGCAGCTAGCGCTGCTCCGCCAACCGAGCAGAAGAGATCATCGACCCCGAAGGTGGGCGCAGCCGAGACTGCCCCAACCTCCCCGGCCCCTTCCAGCGCTGGCAACAGCCGGCGCAGTCAAATCCCTCAGGGAGCCCCATCGACCTCCGGGCTGGTGGGCGCAGGGGTCTTGCCCTCGAAGGCGGGACCCTCTCTGGTAACCTCTCGCTCGCAAGAGCACGTGTCCGGAGCCTCCCTAGAGGCAATGGACACTACAGCTGTCCTGAAGGCGCACCGAACGCCTAAGGAGCGGCGAGGCTCCCTCGAACGCTTCAGAAAAGGCAAAACCCCGGTTACAGGGCCTCGAAAGAGCTCTGTAATCTAAGGTATCACTTCCGTTTCCGTAGACACAGCACCTATTGAATACACAAATCATTCAATGGAACGTCAGAGGTCTCCTTGGAAACCCACAAACACAATCCAAAAGTGCTGTGTTTACAGGAAACACACTTAAAACCAAAATACACAAACTTTCTTCGACAGCATGTTACTTTTCGCAAAGATCGCGATGATGCAATCGCATCATCGGGCGGCGTTGCCATCGTTATTCAGAGAAGTATTGCGTGTCAGCGCTTACAGCTACGAACGCCCCTTGAAGCAGTGGCGGTACGTGTTGTTCTCCTAAACAAACTCATTACCATTTGCTCCCTTTACATACCCCCACATTACAAATTAAACAAACATGAATTTCAGTCCTTTATAGATGAATTGCCAGAACCTTACGTTGTTCTTGGCGACTTCAATGCTCACAGCTGCCTGTGGGGCGACTCTCGTAGAGATGCGCGAGGTCGTCTCGTTGAACAGTTCCTTTTTTCTTCCGGTGCATGTCTGCTGAATGAGAAGGCACCCATATATTACTGTCTTGCAAACAGAACCTTTTCTTCAATTGATCTTAGCCTAGTTTCCCCGTGTATCCTGCCTGAAATCGAATGGGGAGTTATCAACAATCCTTACGGGAGCGACCATTTCCCCATACTGCTAAGATCACCTAAAGAAAACGAATATCCACCACAAGTGCCTAGGTGGAAGATTGAGACAGCTGATTGGGAGAAATTTCGAACGCTTACTTGTATCTCATGGGCTGACATGTCTTCGTTAGGAATTGATGCTGCAGTGGAGTTTTTACAGCCTTCATAATAGATGCCGCATATAAATGCATATCACAAGTAAATGGCTTGGCATGTAAACGGCGTGTCCCGTGGTGGAACGACGATTGTAGGATCGCTCGTAAGAAACAAAACAAAGCGTGGGGGTTGCTACGCGCCTCCCCCACTGCGGAGAATCTTATCAATTTTAAAGAAGTAAAATCCCAAGGCAGGCGAACCCGCCGACAGGCCAGAAGAGATAGTTGGCAGAACTTTTTAGCAGGTATCAATTCGTATACAGATGAGGCCAAAGTCTGGAACATGGTTAATAGGATAAGAGGGCGACAAACATACTCCCTCCCTTTGGTAAACACACAAGGCGGTACCCTGAAAGACCAGGCAGATTCACTTGGGGAGCATTTTGAGAGCGTGTAAAGTTCAACCAATGATTCGCAATCTTTTCTCAAATATAAACAAATAGAAGAACGTAAGCCATTAACAAGAAAAAGTCGAGAGAATGAGCCTTACAACCGTCCCTTTAGTATTGCCGAGCTGAGAGCTGCCTTGATCACATGCAAGAGCTCTGCACCAGGACCTGGTAGAATTATGTACGACATAATTAAGAACGTACACACTGATACACAACTGACCTTACTTGCACTTTTCAACACTATTTGGGCTGCTGGATATCTTCCACTTGCATGGAGAGAAGCGATTGTGATTCTTATTCTGAAGCAAGGTAAAGATCCTTCGTTGGCGTCAAGTTACCGCCCGATAGCCCTCACAAGTTGCATTTGTAAGCTGTTTGAGAAAATGATTAACCGGCGACTCATACATTTCCTGGAATTAAACCAAATGCTTGATCCCTTTCAGTGTGGCTTCACAGAAGGGCGGTCCACAATCGATCACCTTGTGCGCATTGAGGGAAACATTCGCGACGCCTTTCTACATAAACAATATTTCCTATCCGTATTCCTCGATATGGAGAAGGCGTACGACACAACGTGGCGCTACAGAATCTTGAGAGACTTGTCGGGAATGGGCATCCGTGGCAATATGCTCGCCCTAATAGAAAGCTATTTTTCCAACCGTACATTCCGCGTGAAAGTCGGGAGTGTACTTTCACGTCCATTTATACAGGAAACTGGTGTACCCCAAGGAGGTGTGCTCAGCTGCACCCTCTTTATAGTTAAGATGAACACACTGGGCGCTTGATTACCACCAGCTATTTTTTATTCCGTCTACGTAGATGACATACAAATAGGTTTTAAATCCTGTAACCTTGCAGTGTGTGAAAGACAAGTACAGCAGGGATTGAACAAGATATCTAAGTGGGCAGACAAAAACGGGTTTTAAATTAACCCCCACAAAAGCTCTTCTGTTCTTTTTACTAGAAAGAGAGGCCTGGTTCCAGATCCTTGTGTTCAACTGTGTGGACATCAAATGCCTATCAACAAAGAACACAAATTTTTAGGTATTATACTTGACTCCAAGCTTACTTTTATACAGCACATTAAATATCTTAAAGAAAGATGTCTAAGGACAATGAACTTGCTTAAAATTCTATCCCACTCAACATGGGGTAGCGACAGGAAGTGTCTGATGAATGTTTATAAGAGCCTGATTCGATCACGATTGGACTATGGTGCCGTCGTATATAACTCTGCCACTCCGAGCGCACTAAAGATTCTAGATCCTGTCCACCATCCAGGTATCCGCTTAGCCACAGGCGCTTTCAGAACAAGCCCGATTGAAAGCTTATACACGGAATCAAATGAATGGTCCCTCCATCTACAGAGAATTTACATGAGCCTTGCATATTTCCTGAAAATACACTCCAATCATCAACATCCATGTTTTAACACTGTTAACGATATGACCTGTACTACACTTTTCCATAATCGTCCCTCTGTAAGAAAGCCTTTCTCGCTTCGTGTGAGGGAGCTTAGTGATGAAATACACGTCCCACTCCTCGAGCTTCGCCTAATGCATCCAACCAAGCTGTTACCGCCTTGGGAGTGGCAGGTCATAGAATGGGACATATCCTTTTTAGAAGTAACAAAACACGCACCAGAGATCGAAATACAAACTCATTTCCTAGAACTCCAGCACAAGCACTCCTGCGCAGAGTTCTACACAGACGCTTCGAAGTGTAATGCCGGGGTGTCCTATGCTGCCATCGGCCCATCCTTCTCAGAATCCGATGTACTACATCCGGAAACAAGTATATTTACGGCCGAGGCCTACGCATTACTGTCTGCTGTGAAGCATATAAGAAAATCAAAACTTCAAAAGTCAGCGGTATATACAGACTTCCTAAGTGTCGTGAAGGCCCTGATGTCACTCTATACACACAAAAATCCAGTACTTAATGAACTATATTCCGTCTTGTGTAAAGCGAACAGATCTAACCAGCATATCATTATATGCTGGGTGCCTGGCCATAGAAGCATCGAGGGTAACGTTCTGGCGGACGAGATGGCCACGTCAATCGCATCGCAAGCTGTTAACCCTACCGCTGAGGTGCCTGTCACAATTCTGAGGCCTTTCTTGCGAAGGAGGCTGCGAGACCACTGGCAACGCATGTGGGATGCGGAAACGGATAATAAGCTCCACCTGATAAAACCACAGTTAGGATTCTGGCCCTCTGTAACAAAATCACGACGTACAGATGTCCTATTCTGTCGTCTCAGAATAGGACACACATTTGGCACCCATAATTTTCTACTCACCGGAAGTGATCCTACAACCTGTGGTAGATGCGGGGAGAGGCTGACCGTACTCCACGTCCTCCTGGAGTGTCGGGAAGCCGAATCTGAGAGAAAGAGACATTTTTCCTTAGCATACCGGCAGCACATTCCTCTTCATCCTGAAATGTTTCTCGGTCCAGAACCGCTTTTTAATACAGACACAGTCCTAGGTTTCCTCAGAGATGTAGTCCTACATGTTATTAGTCCCATACATTCGTAGCGCTTCCTCTCTTTAGAGGATGCCGCTGGGATAGTTGTACTGTATAGCACATGCCTCCGGGCCCTTGTGTTTCAAGGGCTCTGGTGAGGCAGTTGTGCTGTAGCTACTTCTTACATCTTACATGTTCCGCATACCATATCATTCTTCCGCAATGTAGTGTAAGGCTCATAGTACTCATAATTAGTCATCGCCATAATCTTATCGCACGTAGATTTTACGCACTTTACAGCGACTATTTTTAGGCCTCTCTACAGCCACGTCATATCAATTTCACAGAACTCATCATCCCACCGCGAAATCAATAACACGGTCTTGGCGCTCTTTGGCCATGCCTTGCCCTTGCGCCACTAAACAACACAATCATCATCATCATAGATATATATACTATATGTACCATATATATAAAATCTATATAGCGGCACAAGTAACACCACATCACACAGATGTCTGTATAACTTTTTTCGAGTCATATCACTTAACTTAGCTTAGAGAAAAATGAGCGCGCGCACGCGCACGCACGCACGCACGAACGCACGCACGCACGCACGCACGCACGCACACACACACACACACACACACACACACACACACACACACACACACACACACACACACACACACACACACACACACACACACACACACACACACACACACACACACACACACACACACACACACACACAAAACGTCTATGCCACGGTTGCGGTTAGCATTAGAAAGCAACACAGACTTTAAATGATGCTGTAGTGGGGAGCTCCATAATTAATTTTGACAATGAGGACTCTGTAACGTGCAGCCTACGCTTCAGCATTATTGTATTCCTCCCAAATTCTACCAGTGACAGCACAGATCACGGCGGCAAGATTTCGGATGAGATCAATTAGATCAGCCTTATCAAACCCACATTTGACAGCTTCTCCAGAGTATAAACACCTAGCATTTCCCTGGCATAGCGAATCTTGTTACACAAAAATACTTGAGGTCTGCTTCACCAAATTACGCTGCCGCATTCCCTGCCTAAATTTCTATTTACACAGGTCGGGTTTGGTTCCGTCTCCCCTTTGTTCTTTTTGTGAGGAGGAGGAGACGATACAGCACTTTCTTCTATCTTGTCGCCGCTTTGCTGCGTTAAGAAAAAGATTGTTGGAGATACCTTTTCGAAGAATTGGCCCGGACTTGACAGAACCTGCAATTCTTTCGTTCGGGGCGTCCACATTGGGATTCAGCCACAGGGATGCATGCTTCGCTGTCCAAACATTCCTTAGAGAATCTAAACGAATGCCCTGCTAAATTCTATTTTTTATTACTTTTAAATTAATTATTACACATTCAACAGCACCTTCCTGATTTTATTTTAACCGGTAATTCAACCCTATTCATTGCTATTCCCATAGATATTAGGAAATTTATGCTCTATATAATTTTGGAATAATCCACCCATTTCTTGGCCAATCCCCCATCGTGGGGAGGAGCCACACGTGCCACAGGCTACAACAACAACAACAACGACTCTGTAACATGAAGCCTACGCTTAAGCATTATTGTATTCCTCCCAAATAAAAGCGCGGTTGCTGGGCAACTGCGTGACTTAGTATAAAGACGGCATAGAAGTGATAAGCTAGTCAGTAGAGTTGCAGGACGTGGTATATAGAGGCGCTTGATTCGATTTGAATTGAATTGAATTGACACTTGCCTTTATTTTTCACATAGAACGAAACTGGGGAAAGTACCGGAGACTAAACGCTACAAAAGTGTAGCTTGAGTGCGCCTGACATAAATAAACACATGGCAGAGAAACAAAAACGCAGTCAACAATCAGAGTGACAACATATACACACATACAAGATTTCATTCAAACGAATAACAATAGGAAGAGAAAACTTTCATATATATGGCAATAAAATATTTCTATATCTGGAAACAGTATTACAATATCCAAAAGTTGTGAATACAAGTTGCAGTAAAGTAAATATTCTGGAAGTTTCTGGTGAAAAAAATTACAGAAAATAGAAGGGCCTATATACTGGACATTACAAAATATCACCTAATTTCTTGAAGTGGGAAGAAAAATATATTGCTTTCATTGGTTTTGTATGCATTTAGGATTTTTCACATCAGGAACTACAATGTTTGTTTACCATAGTTTGTTATGGTTCGAGGAACCATCCACTTTTCAGCCCATCTAGTACGAAAAACTTTATTCTTTATGTGTCATGACAACAAAAACTTCAGAAACTCAGCCACGGCAGGTGGTGAAAATCAAATGTAATAGAGGAGGTGATATTCAAAAATAGTGGTAATGCGAAAAATATTATACTGAGCAAAACGTTCCCCAGCGTGTACTTACAGGGTGATACTTTCTAAGTTTTATAAAATTTTTTAAAAAATCATGTAAGTAATTGGGGGGGGGGGGTCCGCCTCTCTGAATAATCCAGCTCAAGGACTAGAATTACGTTATCTGCAACAGGCTATTTTTAAAAATTCCACAAATCTTAAAGATGATCATCCTGTATAACTAATACCAGCAATATGCTTGACGGCTTTCTTCTGAAATATCAGTAATCTGTCAAGGTTAGTTTTTGATGTCGTGACCCAGATCAAATGATGTAATTACCATGAGATTGAAAAACAACGTGATAAATTATTAGTTTTAACCGCGTAGAGAAATCAAATCGACTTCAAGAGAGTAAACCAACTGACTAGCACAATGTTTGTTCAATATGAGCTATATGATTTTTCCATTTCAATGAGAAATAAAAGCAACCCCAAGTGATTTAAAGCTTTCAGCCATGTATATTCAATCAATATACATTAGTATCTGATGATTCAAAAGATCAAACGCTTTTCTGAAGTACATAAATATTCCAAGCGTTAATTTTTTTATGTAAATGTTATGTAAAATAGTTTCTTCTTGTAGCTGCAAGGCAGATTCAGTCGATTTCCCTATACGAAATTCTAATTGGGATTTGCTTATAAAAGAGTGTTCATCTGAAATCTTACTGCGCTCCTCAGCAAAATTTTGTTGCATCTGCGCCACCACTGCAGCTTGTTATTCGCTTCGCGATCTTCTTGTTTGCTTTCTTACCTGAGCACCGATGAGGAATGATGTTTAACGAGACGTGATGAGCTTCTAAATACAGTGCAAGGTTGCGCTCTGAATCTGCTTAAAGATGGGTGTGAGCGACTTGATTTCTATGATACCACGCGGGCCATAAAATCTTGTGGGCATGGGTTTTGCTCAAAAGCTAATTGCCGCTTAATTTCGAAGTACAGCCTACAAGTCAGCACTGCGCAGTGTTTATGGTATGTATACTACTGCAGGTGGGGGCGAATTTGATGTCCAGTGTTATGATCGATCTGTCAAGTGTGAGAAGCATACAAACGGGCTTCTCATGTCAGCATATTTGCCCTCTTCTCCGAATCGACGCCACCTCGTGAAGCAGAAACCGAACTCGAGACGACTTCACGCTTTTTCCGGAGCTGACACCAAGGATGGACAAAAGGGAAAGACAGTCTCCGGAGGAAGACTTCGACGACGACAGGACCACCAGTGGTTATTTAAGACCGTGCTGGCCCACGTGTTAATAAAAAATTAAAATTAAATTATGAGGTTTTACGTGCAAAAAGCACTTTCTGATTATGAGGCACGCCGTAGTGGAGGACTCCGGAAATTTCGACCACCTGGGATTCTTTAACGTGCACCTAAATCTAAATACACGGGTGTTTTCGCATTTCGCCCCCATCGAAATGCGGCCGCCGTGGCCGGGATTCCATCCCGCGACCTCGTGCTCAGCAGCCTAACACCATAGCCACTGAGCAACCACGGCGGGTCACGTGTTAATAAGAACCGCTCGAGACTCAGATGAGAGTCACAGCCATGTACCAATGAAGTAAATACAATCTTTTCTACTTTTTTTCATCATCACGATGCCCGGCTTCGCTGTCGTTTTCTGATCCTTGCGGTGAAGACCCACCTCACCCGATCGAGATTATATCAACTGGTAGGGAGCAATGGGATACTCCACGCTTCGTCCTGGCTTCAGCAGAATGGTGAGCACTCGAATTTCTTTGATAGTTTACCAAGTTTTAGCTGAGTGTTTTCTGAAACTACAAATTAGTTTCTGTGCGTGCAGGGTCTGTTGAAAGCTTTCTCACGTCACAGCAGAGTAAGGAAGTCTTCGTTTGAGATTGACCATAGATTTAAGTAAAGGGAGGAAGCCAGAATTGTTATTAATTTATGAAGCGCTGGAAATTGAGGTCGAGAAAAGTCAGAGAAAACCGCAGCTTATTGATGTGATTTCAGAAATTTCAGAAGCATGGGAAGAGATAGAGAAAGGAGCTGAGAAAGCAGAATAAAGGCAAGAGGCTGCAGAAGAAAGGCAAAGAGCTGAGAAAGCTGAACAAAGAGCCGCAGAAAGAGAGGAAAGAGAGGAACAGAGAGCTCCTGAACTATATTCAGGAGCTCTGTATTTACACAGGAGAACACTTCAAGTATACCTTTTGTTTCAGAAATGGGCTACCAATACATGGAACCTATTGAAGTCACTTTGGAGGGCCTCTCTTCTCTCATAAATAAACTTAAGATGTCTTCTTCATGTGGCATAGATGGTATAAACTCAAAGATTTTAAAGAATACGGTAGAAATATCAAGCAAAATTCTTTTTCACATATTCAGACGGTCACTTGCGACTGGCCACTTTCCCGCAGATTGGAAGATGGCGAAATTATACCTGTATTTAAGAATGGCAACAGGAACTCCTCTGAGAATTATCGTCCCATTTCATTGACATGCATTCCCTGCAAGTTGCTTGACGACATTGTCGCTTCGCAGATTTACAAAGATCTTGAGACTAACAAATTTCTTTTTCATAATCAGCATGGCTTAAGGAAGGGCCTCTCGTGCGAGACACAGTTATTTGAATTTACAACAGACCTACACATTAAGCTAAGTTATAACTTACAAACTGATTGCTTGCTCCTTGATTTTTCGAAGGCATTCGACCGTGTCACACATTCTCGCCTAATATCAAAACTCTCCGCACTTAAATTGGACTGTCTTACCTTGACATGGCTCTGAAATTTCCTGTCTAATCGTCAGCAGTTTACTATTGCAAATAACTACTCTTCCTCCGTAACACACGTTTCTTCTGGCGTACCACAGGGTAGCGTCCTCGGTCCCCTTCTTTTTCTAATATTTATTAACGACCTACCTCAAAATTTGTCCTCCACCATCAGAATATTTGCCGACGACTGCATAATTTATCGCCCAATTAAAAACTCAGATGATCATCTCGTTCTTCAGCAAGACCTTCAACGAATCATTAGCTCGTGCAATAAATGGCTAATGACTTTAAATACCACAAAATGCAAAGTAATGTCGTTTACCCGGAAGTCGGCCACCTCACCGTATCTCTACCATATTAACAATTACACTGTTACGACAGCTACACAATATAAGTATCTAGGAGTTCTATTCACATCGAATCTTTCTTGGACAGAGCATATCACTTCCATTTCAGCTAATGCCTCCCAATCGTTGGGGCACTTGAGACGCAACTTAAGAAAAGTTCCTTCAAATGTTCGCAAGCTAGCTTACTTAACTCTCGTTCGTCCCAAGCTCGAGTATGCATCTCCCATTTGGTCCCCTCACCAGAAATACTTAATTGAAACGCTAGGACGGATCCAGAACAGAGCAAGCCGCTTCATCATAAACGACTACAGCTACCTGTCTAGTGTAACACAAATAAAACCTAAGCTTTCATTACAATCCTTGAACACTCGCCGAGACATTGCCCTTTTATCACTGTTCTACAAATTCCTTCGCTCCACTCGAACACCCGCATGCTTGAAACGACCCTACTCCACGTCACATAGGCTCCATAATCATTTCAGCTATGCCCGCCTTTACGGGTCTACGAAAGCATTCCATTACTCTGCTCTTCCTCGTGCTATCAGAATATGGAATTCGCTCCCGGGCAGCATTGCATGCCAGTCTAACTACGATTCATTCCGTGATGTCTTGACTGAATTCACGACTAAAGAAATGTGCAGTTTTACGTTTGTCGCACAATGCTTTCTATACTTGCACTATCTTTTACAGCTTATTGTCGCATTATTACCGTTATGTCGCTATGTTTACCGTTCCGTTGGAATGTCGCGTCCGTAACTTTTCTGTCATTTTTTTATTATTACTGTTTAACACTCTGACATTGTTAATTACACGACTTCACTGAAAACAATCTGTGTGATTTATTCCTTGTTATTATATTATGTTTTCTTCTTTTCCCTAGTGTGAATCGTGAACTAAATAATTCTTTTTTCATCTCGGTTGCACTTGTGGTTGTAGGTTGTAAACAGATACGGTTTATAGATGTCTTGTATTCTATGTATTTTCTATGTACTGCCCCCCTTACTCAATGCCCCACTTTGACGCCTGTAAGGTATTTTTAAGTAAATAAATAAATAAATAAATAAATCTAAATGAACTAGACGTGCAGCGAGACCTCGCCATGAAATCGGCAAATAACACCACAACAAATGAAAGACGTTCAGGTGAAGCAGGAGTAAAAATAAGAGATCCCATGCCGTGGTACAAGGTAAATGATGACATGGGATTGTTTCTCGTTACTTTTGAACAAACCTGCGAGAAAAACGGGTTGACGCTAGAGACTTGGGCACGACATATTCTTACCGTTAATTCTTGCGAAGCAACCGAAATAATTGCAATGCTAACGAAAGACGACGCAGATGACTATCAGAAAGTCAAAGCTGCGTTGATAATGAAATATCGGCTCTCAGCGGAGGCATTACGTCATAGTTTTCGTGAGGCAGCTAGAACTATTTGCAATCCTGTGTGCTTTGCGTTTCATAACTTTAGAAAAACGTTCGCAAAAATGGGTTATCTTTAGCGATTCGCAAGCCGCTCTGACATTACTACAGAGCAATAAGGAAAATTCTTTGAACGCTTCGATATTGTATGAGACGCTCAAAGAACTTACAAAAGCAAGCGCAATGAACCACGTAATTGCATTTCAGTGGATTCCTGGGCACTGCAATATTCCTGGTAATACTGCAGCGGACGCAGCTGCGAATCGAGCGCACAATAACGCAGAGACAACCAATCTTCCCCTATTGCGTAGTGAAGTCCGTCTGATCCTGAGACCGATTTCTTGTCGTCTCAGCAAAACTACCTGGTTTGACCAGCAAACTAAGAACTCGGAGTTATACTCAATAGACCCATGTATAAACTTATCAATGCCGGAAACTCTAAGAGACAACAGAAAATTTGAAACTTTGGTACACCGGCTGCGTCTTGGTACTGCATTTACGAGACACTTCTTGTACAGAATAAAACGTGTCTCTAGTCCGCAGTGTTCTTGTGGCCATCCAGACGAAGATGTGCATCATCTTCTTCTCGAGTGCTCGAAATACGATACACAAAGAACGGTACTGCAAGCTAGTTTGTTTATATTAGACAGAAGACCATTCACTCTAAAAAAGATACTCGGCCCATGGCCAACTGCGGGCCTTCAAAAAAGAGCGCTTCTTGCTCTGCAAAAGTTTTTAGAGGAGACCAACATTTTGGGGAAATATTAAGTATTGGATGATCCGCATACGCTAAATGAGTTACATAAACGTTGTTCGTGGTGCGTAGTTGGTTTATGTGGGGATCGCAACTTTTACGCAATACGTATAATTCTGTCCTGTACTTGGAGTGTATTACAAGTGTTGTTGTGTGTTTTGGCTGTTCAAATCATCGCACTTCATATATGCGTACGTGGACTGAACTCATGCACAAAACTTTGCGACTCATGTACTGTTGGACTGTATATTTTTTATTGATCCGGTGTCCTACTGAGTGTTATATTTAGTGTCGCTATTCTCCCTTTTTGCGCAAATTTGTTTCGTCAGCCAAGTGACAAGGAGTAGCCGGTGCCACCACATAAAGGCGCCAACCTCTCCTAACATTCACTTCAATAAAAAAAAACACCGGGCGAATTTTATCAAGTATTCACTTACAAGCTTAAAGGCAATTTAATTGAGTGGCTAAATGGGGAAGAGGCGTTCGGTTGTCACGACAAGGTCGTTGAGTCAGTGTGCTTAGATCAGTATTTTTGGGTTCCTTGAGCGAAGAGATGCGCCTGTGGATTCAAGATAGGTCGGGCGAAAAGGGCTATGAACGTGCTGCAGGGCTAGCAGATGAATTCGCGGCACGTCGCGAATCCAAGGACGCGTGTAAAGCCACTCACCAAATTCAATATAGAGGAATATAGGTGCCCTTTTCACAAGGAGAAGGCTGCAGGTGAGCTAAAAGACGTGATTCCCGATAATTCAGGATTTCAATAACACCACAGTGGAAGGCGAAAGAAAAGCAGAAAAAGCATTTGAGGCTAGAAAATCGGTCGTCTGTTTTCGTTGCGAGGAGTCTGGACACCTTGCGATCGGCTGTCGTAAGCCTAGAATTGCCTTTTTCTTTTGTGAAAGATGGCGATGACCACTTAGACCTCTAAGAACCCTACCTTCGCGACTTAGTAGTAAACGGAATGCCGTGTAAAGTACCTAGGCATTCAGCTGCGATAACGGACATTGTCCACCCTGCGTTTGTGAAACCTTGGGATTTCATCAAGGAATATGCGTGGATCCGGCAGGTAGTCGAGAAGTATAGTGTTTGCTTGCTCATAGCCAGCGTAAAAATTGATGGGCCGTTTGGGCTATTGCTGACTGAAGCAGCAGTATCGCCAAATCTTTCGAAACATTATCCCTACTTATTTTCATATCACTAGGAGGTGCTGTTGAAGAAGAAGGGTCTGAGTTTTGGCGACCATACAGTTCAAACTCTCACGCCTTCCAAGGCTCAAGAGATCGCGGCAGAGATAAATCACGGCAATGAAGCCAAAATCATGCCTCATGACAGTGACATTCAGGAAGCACATCACATAGCTAATGAAATCAGTGAAAAAGGCGCTATCGAGGAGTTATTACGGTCATTGCATGAATACCGCAGCAAGGGCTAGCAGAGGAATTAGATATTAATTTGGCACTAACACATTCGGAAAGCTCTTCGGACTTACTGAAGGTGCTTCAAGGAAACGCGACGGAAGAAGGGAACGATTACGTTTCGAGAGTAGAAACAAGGACTATCCCGGAGGATGTTCCTAGCGGAGGCGAGAACAGCTTAAACAGTCTCAAAAGGTTCAAGGAGGCGCTGAAAAACTCCCTCGTACCTCCGCACTTGTGCGACTTTCCAGAATCGTCAAAAGGAGAGGAGAATGCCAGGGCGGTCCAGCAGGGATGGAACTCACCGCTCGAGAGCTTCAGAGGTGCATTAGGCGACCGCCTGGCATGGCAAAAATTGGTTAAACAGCGCAAGATGAAGCGAACCAAGTATTCAGCTTAGCAAAGAATAGAGAAAGTCGCCACACCGCAGTCCGTAAGACAAGCGGACAGGCCGTCACACAGAACTTCAAAGGGCTCGTTGTGGCCGGTGAGAAAACGAAGTTGTCACCTAACAACAAATCAGAACGCGTTTCCGTGAGTAGGGGTGCGCCTGAAAGGTTCAAATGGCTGGAGGTATCGGTGTGCAAAGAGGACCAGTCAAACTGTCACTGCAGTAGAATGCGCCGCGAGAGTGAGAGAAAAAGGAGGCTGGCAATTCCTCCCTCGTTTACTGCCTCATTTTCGGGGACGAAATGCAAGCCACGGGCACACAAAGTGGCAGACGACGACAGAGGGCAGCGTATGCCTGGCGCCCATTTATACCTTCGGCGAGGCCCAAAAGCTTTCAAACAATGATCCAATCGACTGCGCATTAAGCATTAATTGCCCAATTAGGCCCATCCATTCCTTTCTCGTTTGTTGTAAAGGTCCGCTTCTGTTCTTTGCTTTCCCTCGAAG
Organism: Dermacentor variabilis; assembly: GCF_050947875.1. Classification (NCBI taxonomy): domain Eukaryota; kingdom Metazoa; phylum Arthropoda; class Arachnida; order Ixodida; family Ixodidae; genus Dermacentor; species Dermacentor variabilis. Next base: position 126,893,985 of record NC_134568.1, on the reverse strand, counting down.
GCATTTGTTTGTCCATTTTGAATTTATGATTAACGCTATTGCTGGGTTTCAATGCATTCTCAGTCTCAAACGTAGCTTTTTCGGAAAAATGAAGTACAAAAACGTTAGGCCTTAGGCTGGTTGAAATACGCCCTGAAGTCTGGTTTTCTCCTTTGTTAGTTTTCAGGAATCTCAAACGAGGGTTGCAGGTAAGATTCTGATAGGGTTACGTGAAGAACGTGTGACCTTGGCAGTTCTCGTGGTTGGTTGGGGGCTCTCTGTTTATTGCATCTTGGGCAGCACGTGGTTTATTTCCAGAATGTGTCAACAGGCGGGCCTTGGAACTTTCGGCGGAACGAAGCAACAGGCATGGGGTCTTCCGATATCTTCGAGGTGCTCGTATACTGCAGCCCCTTCGAGACCTCCTGTGGCAGTGGACGGGCTGTTATGATCGACCTGTCAGGTGTGAGAAGCATTCAAACTGGCTTCCCCACTTCAACACATTTGCCCTCTTCTCCGAATCGACGCCACCTTGTTCTCCACGAACTGACACAAAAGCACAGAAGAAGAAACCGAATGTCGAGACGACGTCCCGCTTTTATCCGAGCTTGCATTCCAGATACTATTCCAGGTACTAATCCAAAAGAATCTTTCTCGAGTTCCAAAGAAATAGCCATTCGCCATTGCTCTGAGTAGATGAACTTCACATTAGATCCCCAATTAATTGAACGCGCACATCGACTGCGCAGACACATTTAAGGTCGAAACCTTACAATTATTGTTAAATTCAATTCCTTCCAAACTAAAGAAGCGTGTTTATCTAATGGCCGTAAATTAAAGAGTACTCCTTACGGCATTACCGAAGACTACTCCCGCCAGGTCCAAAATGCGCGGAGGCATCTTATCGCCTTTGCAAAAACAAATCTATGCCTTATTCACTTCATTACAAAACATTGCACATCAACTCCAACCGATATGTCTTTGACGAGTCATCTCAAGGTGTCCAAGAAATAACATAGCTATCACGCAGTCAAAAACTGCCTCACTGTGCTACACCTGCCGCGCGTTGAATTCTGTCATTTTCAGTTATCTACACTAACGTACGAAGCATCCTTGCAAAACGTGATACTATATCAAATGTTGTCTCATCATCCGAAGGCAACCTGCTCATAGTAATCGAAACATGGCTCTCAGATGACATTTCTGATACTGAAATATTAGAAGACCTGCTTAACTTTGAACTAATCCGTAAAGATCCGCAAGGACGCAGAGGAGGAGGCGTCCTTATAGCCATTACAAAAGAAATATCGTTTTCCAACATTCACATGAGCCCCCCCCCCCCACCCCCCACCCCCCTACCCCGGCAGTTCTGCAGATTTTACCAGAAAACTGAATAACATCCTAAGCCAAGTAGTTAAAAGATACCCTAACGCGCATATTCTGCTATTCCGGGACTTCAGTTATCCAAACATTGATTGGTCTAACCCTCAAATAACTACCGGTAGCACTGAATCCAAAGAGTTCGTTAATGTCTGTCTGAATTATAACCTTTCACAAATGGTAACTGAAACAACGCGTGTCACACATAATGCCAACATTCTAGACCTAGTACTGTCTTCAAATCCTGAAACGTTATCACCTCTTACTTACTGTAACGAAAAAAAGAGACCACAAAGAAATTCATGCCACATTCACCTTATTCCCTACCCCGCACCATACTCATAAAAAAACAATCCGCCTTTACGATAAAGGCGAATATCCGGCAATAAATATTGCATTAGGAGAATTCTACGAGGAGTTGAAACGGCCTTTCAAGACCAATTTGTTCAAGAAAATTGGTCTCTTTTTCAGGAAAATGTGGCACTCTTAACTGAAAAATACATACCAACATTATCGATTCAAGCTAATCGCCATAAACCATGGTTCATAAAAAACCTGAAAACACTCGAGAATAAGAAAAAGCGCCTATTTCGACAAGCTAAGCAAAACCCGAGCGATCGCTTGCGGAACAAGTACTACGAAGCAGAACGCATTTATCTATCAGCAATCCGCTCAATAAAATACACTTTCTTTCAATTCGATCAGGCTAACATGATAAGAGAAAACCCAAAGAAATTCTGGCGAATCATTAACCCGCTGCCATCACGCACTATCTCCTTGCCGAATGAGCAGGGTGAAATATTATCAGACTCGGACATTGCTAACACGTTTAATACAACCTTTTCTTCAGTGTTCACTAAAGAACCAAACACTTCCTTACCTACGTTTATTGCGCCGTCTCTACCTACAATGCCGGCTATCACTTTCTCGATACATGGAATGGAATTTCAAATATAATAGGTAATATTATAATTTCGTCATCCGCAAGGCTCGACGAAATCACATCCAAGTTTTTAAAAAACACTAAGTTCATCTCTGCAGCATGCTTAACATTGTTGTTTTCACAGTCCAGCACAATGCGTTGGCGGGCTAGTTGGTGCGAATCCATGAATACTTTGTTAAGCGCAAAAAGACAGACACAAGAAAGACGACAGGACAAGGCGCTACTCTCAACTGACATCATTTTATTGCGTCACTCCTTTATAGACCGCTCAAACCAGAGGAACATGCGCAGTGAGCACCATGCGGTGGAGCCACCAACATCCGATCCCAAGAGCGCACTCATGCGACCGAATCCAAAAAACCAAATTCAGCGCTGTACAAGGTTAAGGAAGGCACACTAATGCACAGTGACCCCAATGACTGAATGAAAAATTCTTCTGATAACTCTCGGGCGGTGGTGTCACGACTCTTCTTCAAAATTATGGTATCACGAAACATGGGTTTGCATTTGCATGTTTTACAATGCTGAGCCAAATGCGAACCTGTGCCTGTTGGTATGGATCGCTCATGTTCTCTCAGGCGCTCGTTAACACAGCGGCCTGACTGCCCTACATACACTTTGCCACATGACAAGGGAATTTTATAAACCACACCGACGCTGCAATCTACAAACTTCACGTGGTTCTTTTCACAATCAGGTTTTTTACTTGTTTGAGAAATACGGCTGCACAACATCGACAGTTTCTGAGGAGCGGAAAACACTACCGGAATTTTGTATCTGGTGGCGACATTCTTCAGATTGTGAGCCACTCTGTGGCAATACGGCACAACTTCAGGCCTTTTCTTTTGTGTGCTGCAGTTACTTTTATGCCGCTTGCCTTTCAGTTTTTGAAGCAATACTTCCGAGACTGACGTCACCACCACACTTGGGTAACCAGCAGCCTGCAGCCTATTTAACTGTGCAAGGAAACTCATGTTCGCAGAGTGATGACAAGACTTCGTTAAGGAAGATTCTAAACACATCAAAGCAATGGCGCGTTTCACAGTCTTTGAATGCGCAGACGCGTAAGGTAAAAGTTCTTTACGTGCACGTGGCGAGTACATCCAACAGGCGTGGCCTGTTTGTAAGGATAGCTGCAAATCTAAAAACTGGAGTTTACCGTCCCTAGATAGCTCATGTGTGAAAGTTAGACCTTTGCCATTGTCATTGAACAGAGTTAAAATATCAGCTACCGTCACGGAGCATTCGTTGTTAGTCTGTTTTATCACAACAAGAAAATCGTCAACATATCTAAAAATTTGAACAGAGTCATTGTTTAAGGCACTCTTAAGGGCGCGATCGACAAACGATAAAAAAATATTACAAAGAGCAGGCGCCACACATGAACCAATACACACACCATTTTTCTGGATAAAAATAACCTTCGAAAATAACCTTTTTATCCAGAAAAATGGTGTGTGTATTGGTTCATGTGTGGCGCCTGCTCTTTGTAATATTTTTTTATCGTTTGTCGATCGCGCCCTTAAGAGTGCCTTAAACAATGACTCTGTTCAAATTTTTAGATATGTTGACGATTTTCTTGTTGTGATAAAACAGACTAACAACGAATGCTCCGTGACGGTAGCTGATATTTTAACTCTGTTCAATGACAATGGCAAAGGTCTAACTTTCACACATGAGCTATCTAGGGACGGTAAACTCCAGTTTTTAGATTTGCAGCTATCCTTACAAACAGGCCACGCCTGTTGGATGTACTCGCCACGTGCACGTAAAGAACTTTTACCTTACGCGTCTGCGCATTCAAAGACTGTGAAACGCGCCATTGCTTTGATGTGTTTAGAATCTTCCTTAACGAAGTCTTGTCATCACTCTGCGAACATGAGTTTCCTTGCACAGTTAAATAGGCTGCAGGCTGCTGGTTACCCAAGTGTGGTGGTGACGTCAGTCTCGGAAGTATTGCTTCAAAAACTGAAAAGCAAGCGGCATAAAAGTAACTGCAGCACACAAAAGAAAAGGCCTGAAGTTGTGCCGTATTGCCACAGAGTGGCTCACAATCTGAAGAATGTCGCCACCAGATACAAAATTCCGGTAGTGTTTTCCGCTCCTCAGAAACTGTCGATGTTGTGCAGCCGTATTTCTCAAACAAGTAAAAAACCTGATTGTGAAAAGAACCACGTGAAGTTTGTAGATTGCAGCGTCGGTGTGGTTTATAAAATTCCCTTGTCATGTGGCAAAGTGTATGTAGGGCAGTCAGGCCGCTGTGTTAACGAGCGCCTGAGAGAACATGAGCGATCCATACCAACAGGCACAGGTTCGCATTTGGCTCAGCATTGTAAAACATTCAAATGCAAACCCATGTTTCGTGATACCACAATTTTGAAGAAGAGTCGTGACACCACCGCCCGAGAGTTATCAGAAGCATTTTTCATTCAGTCATTGGGGTCACTGTGCATTAGTGTGCCTTCCTTAACCTTGTACAGCGCTGAATTTGGTTTTTTGGATTCGGTCGCATGAGTGCGCTCTTGGGATCGGATGTTGGTGGCTCCACCGCATGGTGCTCACTGCGCATGTTCCTCTGGTTTGAGCGGTCTATAAAGGAGTGACGCAATAAAATGATGTCAGTTGAGAGTAGCGCCTTGTCCTGTCGTCTTTCTTGTGTCTGTCTTTTTGCGCTTAACAAAGTATTCATGTTTTCACAGTCATTGTCTTCAGGAAACCTCCCGAAAGAGTGGAACATGAGCAAGGTCGTTCTACTCTATAAATCGGGCAATAAAAGTTTGCCTTTGAACTACCGCCCCACTTCCATCACGTCGGCGCCCTTTAATATCATAGAACATGTTATATACATCCACATAATTAACTTCCTAATTACAAACAATTTCATTTACCAATCCCAGCCCACATTCCGCAAGGGACTAACTTGCGAAACACAATTGGCTATTTTTCTTCACGATCTACACTCAAATCTCGATATTAACATATAAACTGACGCAATTTTCCTTGACTTCGCAAAAGCATTCGACAAAGTAGCTCACCAACAACTGCCCCTAAAACTTTCACGGTTAAACCTACATTCTGCAGTTTTAACATGAATAGAACAATTCCTCACCAATCGCATGCAGTCGGTGTACGTCAATAACAATACTTCTGAGCCCCTACCCGTAACGTTAGGCGTCTTTCAGGGTTCCGTACTAGGCCCCTCCTATTTTAGTATGCATAAATGATCTACCATTACACGTGTCGTGCAAAATCTGCATGTACGCTGATGACTATGTTATTTACCGCTCAGTTACTAACGATAATGCTCAAATCACCCTTCAGGAAGACTTAAATAATATTCAAAATTGGTGTCAACGTTGGTTGACGGTCCTAAGCCCTACTAAATGTAAAGCAATGTCGTTCTCCTGCCGTTCTAACTCCTTGGTATTTCAATGCGAAATCGCTAACGAACAAATTCAGTGTGTAAACAATTATAAGTACCTGGGCGTTACCGTCTCAAACGATCTGGACTGGTGTGTGCATGTGACTAACGTTATCTCTTCAGCTAACAGATCACTTGGGTTCCTACGACGTCAATTAAAAGACGCACCACAGTATATGAAACTATTAGCTTATAAGGCACTAATACGACCCAAACTAGAATACCCATTAGCCATTTGGAGCCCTCGCCAGACTTTCCTCATTACCACCCTTGAGGCATTTCAGAATCGGGCCATCCGGTTCATTCACTCCGCTTTTTCATACGATGTCAGCGTAACTTCATTAAAAGCAGAATCTGGCATACAAATCCTTTCCCACCGCCGTTTAATTGCCAGCTTATCATTATTTCACAAATTCTACCACAGCATACTCAATCGTGCACTATATATCTTGCCACCATCACGCGCACATCCCATCGCATAGGATATTCCTTAAACCTAGCTCGTCCACACGCACGCACTATCAGCTTTGCATCTTCTTCTTTTCCCTCGAACAGCCAAAGACTGGAATGGCCTTGCGCACAACATCGTTTCTATGCCCAGCTCATCTGCCTTCATAGAAGAAATTGCCTCGCATTATGCCTTGTAACATTTTGAGATTCTTTGCTTCTCATATTCTTTGTAAACCACCCCTTATGTAATACCCTGAAGAGGGGTCTTTAAGGAAATAAAGCGAAAGTGAAAGTGAAAGGATGGGCAAACGGGAAAGACAGGCTCGGGAGGAAGATGGCGACTCACCCGGTCTAGATTATATCACCAGGCAGCGTCTCCAAAATTTCAGGAAATGTGTCATTATCGCAGAACCGCACCCAGTAATATTTTGTGGCCGGGCGTACATGTTTGCTGCGATCGAAAGCAATTGCGAAAAAACCTTACCTTGATTCAAGGGATGCTCACGGACGCTTATCCCTTGGAGATTAACAAAGAAAGTAAGTTCATTGCATCTGCTTGTATGAACGTAACGAATTTCGTAATTTCTTAGACTATCAAACACATTCTGTTGGACGACTACGCACAGACAGTGCAGATGATGAAAAGGCGGAGAAAATCAACCCGACCACATCAACTCCGACCTCTTTTGGCAAATAAAGATTAAAGAATGAATTTCGCAATGCTTCGGGGGCGGGGGGGGGGGAGGGGTTCGCCCCGAATAACTGAAGCCACTTAACAGAACGTGTTAAAAGGCTATAATTGGTCTATACTAGAAGGTTTAAGCAAGCGCACACTACGAACGTGTATGAAATACCTGTGCGTGTCTCTCTTCCGTCCTCGTCTACAGCATGTGTTTGTTTAAACTTGCAAAACTAAAGCCACCTGTGCGGCAAGATAGCGGCGACCCCTGCCTCAAGTTTGTGTAGGCTGTATGTATCCTCTGTCCATGTCCATGTTGGCGAATGGGCATTGACGCCGACTGTCACGAGAACGACGCGATATATCGCACAATATTGACATTCTCGGCTTCATATGAGCCGTGCACAGTTGTCCGGGCCCGAAAGCTAGTATTGTGACTCGCGCTGACCGACAGTTCTCTTTGTTCTCGATGCCGCTCAATTCTTGCAATGAAACTTTATTGACTCCCGTTGCAAACCTTTCTGCCCTACTCACTCCTGACCTTTCACTTTACATCCACGTCAAAAATAACTGTTCAGTGACCCCTCGCCGGTCGCAGGAAAGGGAAAACGTTCTTGCTGTCGAGCTCCAGGCGTCCTAAAATTACGACGTACACCTGCACAGTCTCAGATTGCTGCGTTCTTCGTGCCGACAGAATCATGCTTGTGTAGTACATGTAGGAGAGAGAGAACATGAGAAGGGGGAAGCACAAGAGAAGCTGAAGACGAGGATATAGGGGAGGTAGGCAAGCTAAGAAACCAAGTGTTTCATCGAACTTTTTTCTGGATCCGGTGAGCGCTTGCGCGAACCTTGTGGCTTGAGCAACGGCTCATAATATAACGCAAAGGCCTGCTTGTTCCAAATGTGATGTTATCGCCGTATTCCCGTGCTCTTCGCAGTTGGAAAAAGTACAGGGCCGCGTTCTTCCGCGAGCCTTCCTGCCTTTTTCGCCTGCGTTCTTTAAAATTTTCTGTATAGTTACCAATCACGACATAGCCTTGGCGATGTGCACCGTTGTGCAGATAACACTAATATCGTTACAAATTGAGCAGAACCTGCTATAAATTTATATATTCATGGCCACGAGTATTTCCGAGCGCAAAATAATATAAAAGCTTAAGCCTCCTTTGTCGACCATCGACACTTGAAGGCAGGCTTTTTATTTATTACTTATGAAGTCAAAGCACTGCAGCAAGAAATGACGTGAGCGCTCTTAAAAAGGGGTCGTGGGTACAATCAGGACTCGGTGGCAGCCAAAGGTCAGTGGGACGCCTCGCATTGGGCGCTCACGGGAAGACTATAAATGAAGCTGTGCAGGGTGATATGAGCTGGACAAGTTTTGAAGTGAGGGAAGATCACAGTAAAATTGAATATGAAGAATGACTGAGGAACATGGAAGAAAGTAAATGGGCTAGTTGAGTGTTGAGGTATTGGTACAGGAAAAACATTGATTCACAGTGGAGGAAAATAACTGGGAAGTTTACCAGCAAGTATGCGGCCTGTAGGGTGAGCAACACCGCAACAAAGAACGTCAAGCGGAAAATCACAGAGGCTGAAATAATCTCATGGGTGGCGGCAATGCAAAAGATACCTGCCATGAACAACTACTTAAGAGGAAAAAACGCGATCAGGAAAGAAATAATTTATCATAACTCAAAGGGAAGCTGTTTACTTTTTGAAACTGGATCAGGATGCCTTAGAACACGCACCTATAAAGCAAGATATAAGACGGAAGAAGAAGCATGTGCTTGCTGCGGTAAAGCTAGGAAAACGATGGAGCATGTTTTATTAGAATGTGAAGATATCTGCCCAGCGGTCGATTTAAGCACCACTGGCCTGCTTGAAGCCCCTGGGTTCATTGATAGCAGGGCGAAAGTAAACATGTCCGCAATAGAGATTAGTGAGAGGCGATTGGATGTTTGGTGGAAGAAAAGGAAAAAACAAAGTTCACAATAAGGGGTCAGAAAATTTGGCTATGGAAATAATCGTGAGTATTTTGTTTGTTCTTTTTTACCTAGGTAGGACATTAGGCAGTATAATAGCAGGAGATTAGTGGCGCAAACCACCGCCCCTTTCCAAAGGGGACGCTCATAACATGCTGTCATGCATGGGAGAGATCTTGCGACTGATGAACTTGAAATGCCGAGCTGGCACCTGCGAGAACATGAAATCATTTTAGTCTAACATTTCGTCACTCTCTATGCCCCCTAACGGAAATTTCTTGGGCAGAAACATGGCTTGTACTGCATAGCCCGATATGAGTTGGAGTCAATTATGAACGCTTATTTTTCTTGCATACATAGCCTGCAATAAAATAGCAAGAAAATGTGCCTCCCAAAGCAGCGCCTGCAGCAGTTTCGGACATTTCTTTTGTTTATTCGCCCTAATAGGCTAGTGTTCTTTGTTCCATTAGAAAAAGAAACGTAAATACGTGCAGCTTAACTCAATAAAACAACACCCGCCGTGGTTGCTCAGTGGCTATGGTGTTGGGCTGCTGAGCACGAGGTCGCGGGATCGAATCCCGGCCACGGCGGCCGCATTTCGATGGGGGCGAAATGCGAAAACACCCGTGTGCTTAGATTTAGGTGCACGTTAAAGAACCCCAGGTGGTCAAAATTTCCGGAGTCCTCCACTACGGCGTGCCTCATAATCAGAAAGTGGTTTTGGCACGTAAAACCCCAAATATTAATTATTAATAAAACAACTACATATGCTTTTCAAGCCTTACAATGCACACTTCTCGGTAACGCCTTTTAGGCAGAATACTGCAGCCACGCAGTGGCTAGAAAGGTGCGCCAAAGAGGAACGCAACTCTTTATTTTTAATGAGAAACTGTCAAACACAGTCAAGAAAAACTACAGAAGGGCCGGTTCGGGGACACCAACATGATCTTTTTATGTCAAGGGCTTCTTTTGCGAGTTACCACTACTTTGTCTATTACCACCACCTATGTCTGCAACTTGTTTCTAGCCTTCTTCTTGGGCCGATCCCGAGGATAGTCCAGCCTAAATATAAATGCCTGTGAGGCCGCTGAGTACGTGCTACTGGGTATACCTGTCGCTAGGGTTACGGTGTATGTGCCGCTGAGTGAATCAATATCTAGAACCAAGTTCCATCGCCAGTTAGCGCCTTATATCGTTTTCCAGGCCTTGCTGTGCAAGTTTAAAATAATAATTGCTACTTAAATTGCGATCAGTATGCTCGATTCTGTCCCTATAAACCACGGTCTCTTCATTTCCATTAACATCTCATAGCACGTTCCGGGCGGTTGTTGTTCCCTTTAAAGGGCTTGGTTAGTTGCCTTTCTCACGTTTCACAGAGCAGTAGAACAGCCAAGCAGTGACCGCGACCTCGGCTTCACACAGCACACGTCGAGGAGCACCAGCACAACATATTACGATTCCAAAGATTCAAGGGGCGCTTTCAAGCGCTGTGGCAACGTTAGCAGAAGCACCCCGACGTGACCAACAGTGTTCATGACAAGGTGCGCAAAGCGTAAAGTCATACTTTCGAGTCCCACCAAAGGTCGATGGCTCAACTTCGAGTTCTAGTGCCATAAATTAAATATATCTTAATTAACTATGGCTTAATTAACTTCACCTTGATTAAACCATAAGTCGTGTGTTCGACACCCACCAAAGGCCGTGGGTTCAAGTGCCTTAATTAACTCCATGTTATTCAGCTATACCTTAGTTCGCATTAATTAACACTAAATGTCGTGGGTTCGAGTGCCTTAATTAGCCATATCTTAATTACTTGCCTTAATTACCTAACCCTTAACACCAACGATCGTGGGTTCGACTCGCACCAAAGGTCGAGGGTTCGATTACTTTTTGGCCCATTGGTGGTCACGCCAACTACGCCAGATTTTCCGACTCATGAGCCATATAATGCTTTTGCATTGAAAGACGTGTTCCAGCGTCCGCATCCCTTCACCTACTGCCAGACTACAAAAAGTGACGCGCGTGACGTCACGCGGCGAGTGAGCAGGCCTTCAGTTATATCTGGGAGGCGTTGACATAAAGGACCTGCTGGCCTCACTTGGAGAACAAACCCTGCAGAACATCAGGTGCGCTCTCGAGGTGGTGGATAATAAATGTTTGGTTAAATATAGACACTACACTACACGTACTGTGGTTTTATTTTGGATATTGTAGCTTCTAGTGTACCGGCAATGAAATCAAGCCTTATTCTCACTTCCCTCGCCACATGCAGAGAGAAAGAAAGCAGCGAAGCTTACGTATTTTTCAGAAAGGTATCTATCGCAAACACACAGCCCGCTGGGTTCATCCTAGTACTTCCATATCAGCTGCTCTAGATCACCGTAAGAAAGTTCTCGCCCTTTGTATTCTGCGACATCCTATTGTGGCGATGGGCTACGAATGCAACGACCGTCACCATCACACGACCTGATGTGAATAGTGCAGCGAAAACTTGAAGGCATGGCTCCTGCAGCCCTTTTTCCCGCCCCAGTGAGCCGAACAACTTGCCTAAAGTGCCATTTGTGCAGGCAAGAGTCCGCCGAAGTACTCGCTAATCTCTGAGTTCATTCTGTATGCGCCGTTGCCGCTTCACAGCTGTCTAATGCTTCTTGTCCATCCACTGGTGAGCGGTATCCTGCACGCTACCCAAACCCAGCCACGTAGCGAACTGCAGACGATCGGCCAATCTGTTTTGCCTGCCAGCGCATTGGTCACGTTGCTCGTCATTGTAATAACCGTACTGTCTCCTCCGCTGGACGACCGCCACTCAGCAGTTGTTATCGCCCTGAACGGAGCCCGCGTCGATATCAGCTTCCATTTAAACCGCAACAGCCAAACAACGACGCTCTTTCCGCTTAGAACAGTCCCTTCTTATTTCAACGTCACCAGTCCCGTTCGCCACCAGCTCGTCGACCATTATCCCTATCCCCGCAGGCTAATCGTCCAGCGTCCCCGATGCACTCTCGACGCCCGTCTCCGGAAAACTAAGCGATGCATCATCCGGACGGGACGCTCCATTGATGGCTCGGCTGCAAAACCCTCTGATCACTTTGCTGACCAAAAATTAAAAAAAAACTTGATGGACATTGTAGTCGATGGCGTCAATGTCCCAGCACTCATTGAAACTGGCATGAGTGCCAAACGTGATGAGTGCCCGATTGCGCCGACGCCTGAACACACACTCCTTGTTCTCACACTCCTTGTATAATGCATCTTCCGCGTCACCTAGGGAGGAACGCCTGCCGTGCTTCGTATGTGCACTGCTTTCATTTGTTTCGCAGGGCGCCTAACCACTATTTTGTTTTCCGTTTTGGCACAGTGTCCTTAGAACGTTATACTCTGCTTACAATTTTTATCGTGCCATTCAGCCCTCTTTGGCTGCGCGTCTAGTGTCATTCAGCTTGAAGTTCCCCCCAGCTGCTATATAGTCCACCAGTTACACAACCACGGTTATGCTCCCCAGAGGACACCCGCCTGTCGCCTCAAGCCACTACGTACCTCACTGTAACGTCATTTCCATCTGTTCCTGACGGCGTCTATGTTCTATGTCCCACCGCTGACATACCGCTTGAAAAGAATTCGGCCGTTCTCCATACCATGCTCACTGTTACAGGCGATCGGACTTCGCTGTTTCTCTTCAATTTTAACTGCTCGACTCAAATTGTTCCCAGAGGCATGTCTTTGGGCGACGTCTTGCCTGTCAATGAATGCGAGATATCGGCTCGCAACGCCGAAATTCTGTCGCCCTCCACAGGAACCTCTGATTCACCTTCTCTACTCACAGAAGAACTTAGCAAGATGATTGCACCTGTCTTTCTTCCTACACAAGCTGCTGACCTCCGCCGTCTCTTGCAAACTTACCGCGACATTTTTGGCCTTGAAGGCCGCCCTCTAGCCCAGACATCAGGGGTCACTCATCGTATTTACACCGGAGATGTCAATTCCATACTCCGCCGGCTGTACCGTGTTTTACATGTTGCACAACAAAATCATCCAACGACAATTGGATAAGATGTTGAATAAAGGAGTTATCGAGCCACCTTGTAGTCTGTGGGCGTCCCTTGCTGTCCTTATCAAGAAAGACGGCAATTGGCGCTTGTGTGCCGATTACCGACACCTGAACAAGATCATGCGCAAGAATGTATACCCCTTGCCGCGCATTAATGAGGCCTTGTACTGCTTACACGGAGCCTAATATTTTTCATTCATGGACCTCCGATCAGGATGTTGGCAAATCACTGTAGATGACATGGACTTTGAGAAAACTGCCTTCGTAGCACCTTACGTCCTCTACCAATTCAACGTTATGCCGTTCGGTCTTTGTAATGCCCCGACAACTTTCGAAATACTGACACATGTACTTATATTTATCGGGCAACCACGTTTCGCCACCTAACAAATCTTATCGCATAGCGCGGGACGCGCCTGCATGTATCCGAAGTTTCTGGAAAGTTATCGATACGCTGTCTGTTGTCGCCGAAGCTTGTGTTATCTGATTTCATCGCCTGACGCGAATGGTGTAGAACTTTCTGGAAGGCACGCGGGTCCCAACGATTAGTCTGGAATATTCGATGACTGTTGTATAAATGCCGACGCGCTTGACCCGCTGATCAGATTTTCGACGATCGCCGACCGTGTTCGCCGCTATTGCTGTGCTATAACTGTAGCCTGTTTTGTGGGCGCAGGTTTGCCCAATAAAAGTTAGTTTTGTCGTTCACAGTATTGCTACTGTGTTATTCAACGTAACCACCACGTGACATCTGGTGGAGGTGCTTGTGCGTTCGTGTACAGAACGCCCCAGCAAAGCCGCGATCCAAGCCCGAAGCCCGAGGACAAAACCAGCATCGCCGAAGACCAGCGTGCTGGCCGCCGACTGCAAGGACTGCCCCCAGAGCACGGACTTCTACCTGAGACGACAAAGAAGATCGTGGCCAAGGCAACCCCAATGGCTGCCTCCGCGTCCCCCGTTATCCTGCAACAACCTCAGGACCCACCGACCTTTCATGGAACAGCTACTGAAGACCCGGAATCCTAGCTGGAGACCTATGAACGAATCGCGACTTTCAACAGCTGGGACTCCGACGACAAGCTGCGGCATGTATACTTCGCAATAGAAGGCGCCGCCAGAACGTGGTTTGAGAACCGGGAGTCGACCATGACAACATGGGACCTGTACCGTAGCGGCTACCTGCGCACCTTTACGAGCGTCGTGCGCAAATAAAGGGCCGAAGCTATGCTGGCAGCCCGAGTGCAGCTACCTAACGAGAACGTTGCTATCTTTACGGAAGAAATGAGCTGTCTGTTCCGCCATGCCGACCCGGACATGTCCGAGGAGAAGAAAATCGGCCTACTGATGCGTGGGGTAAAGGTGGAACTTTACCCCGCGCATCACTGGTACCCCAACTGGTAAGAAGTCCACCGAAGACCATCGAAGAGTTTCTTCGTGAGGCGACGAGCATCGAGAAGACACTGGAAATGCGGAACCGGTAATTAGACCGACGCACCAAGCCAACAAGCTACACCGGATTTCAATCACTGGCCACGGACGATCTGTGCAAGACCATCAGGGCCATTGTGCGCGAAGAACTGCGCAAGGTCTTGCCATCGTCGCAGCCTCAAGTGGCCTCGATCGCCGACATCGTGAAAGAAGAGGTGCACCGATCGCTTGGAGTTCCTGAGGTGCAACCACAATTACCGCAGCCCCAGCCAGAAGCGATGACTTACGCCGCCGTCGCACGCCGTCAAGGTCCCCCTCCGCGACCGCGCCAGGGCCCTGTAATGCCGTATTTCCGTCGTCCTCCGCCGCCAGCACGACCACCCGTCGCCCAGCGCACCTACGGGAGGAAGACGGACATTTGGCGCGCCCCTGACCACCGCCCGCTGTACTACCACTGCGGCGAAGCCGGCCATGTGTACCGCCGATGCCCATACCGCGACCTGGGATTGCGAGGCTTCGCCGTCAACGCACAGCGCCCGAGGGAAGGTGAATGCCCTCGTGGCATCGCCGACTACCTCGCCGCTACTGAGTGGAGCCCTCGACGACCGTCCCGTTCGCCGTCACCAGGCCGCTACTTGTCGCCGCAGCGCCGACCATACACTGGCCCAGCCTGGGGCCGGTCCGTCAGCCCATATCCGGAAAACTAAAAGCAGCAACCGATGGAAGTGCGGTTGCTGTTCGTCAAACTGACGAAGATCCTCCGCCACCGACGAAGACGCCGAAAAGACTATCTCGACGACATAACAACGACGACACATCGCCGTCCCGACGGAGTCTGGCAGGAAAGAACACGCTGACGAAAGACCACCTGACGACGCCAGGTACCGCGCCAGGTCAACGCGACGCAGCCGTGATCCGACGCCAAGGCCTAATTGTAACGCAAGACAAAGAACCACCGACCTCGACGTGCTTCTCGACGGCCACGCAGTCACCGCCTTAGTAGACACAGGAGCCGATTACTCCGTCATGAGTGGACCTATCGCAGCCCAATTGAAGAAAGTTAAGACTGCATGGGAAGACCCGTTAATTCGGACCGCTGGAGGGCACCTCATCACGCCGAGTGGAATCTGCACGGCAAAAATTACCATTCGTGACCAGACTTACCCTGCCACCTTCGTTATCCTGCAACAGTGTTCACGAGACGTCATTCTCGGCATGGACTTCCTGAACCCACACGGCGCAATCATCGACCTGAAGTCGAAGTCAATAACGCTGTCGGAAGATCAAGCGATACCGCCACGCCTTGAGTGGTACCGGCACGCCTTGAGTCGCCACGCCTTGAGTGTGCTCGAAGATCAAGTGAGCATCCCGCCTCGCTCCAGCCTTGTTATTTCGGTCGGCACCGAAACACCCGCTGACGTAGAAGGCGTCATCGAAGGCGACCAACGTCTACTGCTCGACCGTGAAATTTGTGTCGCAAGAGGGATCGCTCGACTGCACGAATTAAACACGAAAGTGTTGCTGACAAACTTCAGCCAGGAGTTCAAGCACATCAACAAGAGCACAACAATCGCGTACATCGAGGAAATTGTGGAAACCAGCAATGCGTTTGGCCCCACGGATTCTGTCGCATCTACCCCGACGACCGTAGTTCCCGAACTAGACTTCTACATAAATCGAAGTCTCCCCATGATTAAGCAACAACAGCTCAGAAGTTTACTTCGACGATACAAAGACTGATTTTCGACGATGCAGGATTGAAGTGGCAGACCTGTCTTGTTTACTTGGATGACGTCGTCGTCTTCGCCGGAAATTTCGACGATTAAGCGGCTTGCGACAGTATTAGAGGCTATCAAGTCATCAGGGCTCACTCTGAAGTCGGAAAAGTGTCGCTTCGCTTACGATGAGCTTCTATTCCTAGGCCACGTCATCAGCAAATCTGGAGTACGCCCCGACCCGCAGAAGACAGCTGCCGTCGCAAAGTTCCCGCAGCCAATCGACAAGAAGGCAGTGCGCAGATTCCTTGGCATGTGTGCCTACTATAGGCGCTTTGTCAAGGACTTTTGACGCATCGCGGAGCCGCTAACACATCTAACGAAATGTGATGTCGAGTTCAAGTGGGAAACGCCGCAGGTCGACGCATTTCAAGAACTCAAACGACGCATGCCGTCGCCGCCGGTACTTGCACACTTTGACGAGGACGCCGATACTGAAATCCACACCGACGCCAGTAGCCTAGGCCTCGGTGCCGTCCTAGTCCAGCGGAAAGACTGACTTGAACGGGTGATATCTTATGCAAGCCGGTCGCTGTTAAAAGCGGAAGGCAATTATTCTACGACTGAAAAGGAATGCCTCGCCATCATTTGGGCTACAGCAAAATTCCGCCCTTACCTCTATGGAATTCCATTCCAAAGTCGTCAGCGACAATCACGCGTTGTGTTGGCTAGCTAACTTAAGGGACCCTTCAGGACGGCTGGCGCGGTGGAGCCTCAGAGCGCGAGACTATGACGTCACCGTAATATACAAGTCCGGAAGGAAACACTCTGACGCCAACTGCTTATCACGCACCACCATCGATCCCGCGCCGCAAGACGACGAAGACGACGACGCCTTCCTTGGAATAATAAGCGCGGAAGACTTCACTAAACAGCAGCGAGCAGACCCGGAGCTAAAAGGCCTCGTCGAGTACTTGGAAGGGAACACCGATGTTGTCCCTAGGGCATATAAGCGCGGGTTGTCTTCGTTCACGCTACAAAACAACCTGCTGGTGAAGATCTTCTCGCCAGTCCACGCCAGCTACCTTCTTGTTGTACCGTCAGCGCTGCGTCCAGAATTACTGAACGCCCTACACGACGATCCCACCGCTGGGCACCTCGGATTCTCCCGGACGCTCTCGAGGATACAGGAAAGGTATTACTGGCCGCGTCTGACCGCCGACGTCGCCCGTTACGTCAAGAGATGCCGAGACTGTCAGCGGAGCAAGACACCACCGACAATGCCAGCAGGATTACTAAAGCCGATCGAACCTCCTCGTCGACCATTCCAGCAGATAGGGATGGATTTGTTGGGGCCGTTTCTGACGTCAACGTCCGGGAATAAGTGGATCGTCCTGGCGACGGACTACCTCACCCGCTTCGCTGAAACTAAAGCTCTACCAAAAGGCAGCGCAGCCGAAGTGGCGAAATTTTTCTTCGAGCACATCCTGCTGCGACATGGTGCCCCAGAAGTCCTCATCACCGACAGAGGAGCGGCTTTTACAGCAGAGCTCACCCAAGCCATTCTGCAATACAGCCAGACAAGCCACAGGAGGACAACTGCCTACTACCCGCAGACGAATGGTCTCACGGAGCGCCTGAACAAGACCCTCGCCGACATGCTAGCAATGTACGTCGACGTCGAACACAAGACCTGGGATGCCGTCCTGCCGTACGTAACATTCGCTTACGACACGGCGGTACAAGAAACAACATAGATCACACCATTTAAGCTGGTTTACGGCAGGAACCCGACTACGACGCTCGACGCCATGCTGCCGCACGTCACTGACGAGGACAATCTTGACGTCGCTACCTATCTCCTGCGCGCCGAAGAAGCCCGACAGCTCGCCCGCCTACGGATCAAGACCCAGCAGCGTACCGACAGCTGACACTACAACCTCCGACGACGCTTCGTCGAGTGCCAGCCCGGCGACCGTGTTTGGGTATGGGCCCCGATACGCCGACGAGGACTGAGTGAGAAACTATTGCGACGCTATTTCTGACCCTACAAGGTCATCCGACGTATTGGCGCCCTGGATATGAGGTCGTGCCAGACGGCATTTCGCATTCACAGCGGCGCCGCGCACAATCTGAAGTGGTCCACGGGGTGCGCCTTAAACCCTTTTACGGACGCTGACGAACTTCCTTATTTTGTTTTTTTTTCTACGAGTGCTTTTCCTGATTACTTTCGTTTATTTTCAGCGTCGGGTCGATGCTATTTAAGAGGGGCTACTGCCACGTGTACTTATATTTATCGGGCAACCACGTTTCGCCGCCTAACAAATCTTATCGCACAGCGCGGGACGCGCCTGCATGTATCCGAAGTTTCTGGAAAGTTATCGATGCTTCTATACGCTGTCTGTTGTCGCCGAAGCTTGTGTTATCTGATTTCATCGCCTGACGCGTATGGTGTAGAACTTTGTGGAAGGCACGCAGGTCCCAACGATTAGTCTGGAATATTCGACGACTGTTGTATAAATGAGGACGCGCTTGACCCGCTGATCAGATTTTCGACGATCGCCGACCGTGTTCGCCGCTATCGTTGTGCTATAAGTGTAGCCTGTTTTGTGGGCACAGGTTCGCCCAATAAATGTTACTTTTGTCATTCACAGTATTGCTACTGTGTTATTCAACGTCACCACCACGTGGCAATATTATTGGACTCCTTACTTCGCGGCTGTAAATGGTCTGCATGTCTGTGGACGATGTGTCAGTCTTTTCAACATCTTTCGCGAGTCATGTAAAGCATCTGTCGGCCATTCTTGCTGCTTTACGACGCGCCGGCCTGCAATTTAACTCATCCAAGTGCCACTTTGGAAGTCGTCAAATTATCGTTCCATCGGCACTGACGGCAGCGGCGTCAGTGCCGATGGCGTTCAACCCGACCCTGACAAGATTCGCGCTGTCCAGAACTTTCCTGTTCCGTCTTCCACCGCAGACGTAAGAAGCTTTGTTCGACTACGCTCGTATTTCCGTCGTTTAATCAAGAATTTCGCCGACACCGCTTGGCCACTCAATACTTACTTAAGAAGTACGTTGCTATCACATGGGGCCTTGCTCGAATCAAAACCTTCTCCGCCCTCGTACGCTTGCTAACGGCTCCCCCATTAATTTGTAATTATGTTCCATCTGCCTCCCCTCAACTTCACACTGAACTTCACACTGAATGTTATGTACCTATCATTGTACATGGGCATACTTACCTCGTGCGTTCATTTTTTTTAAAGCGAATAACCTTTGCCTCTCTCGCCCGTTTTCATGGGTGGCCGTCGGCAGCGTACGGCAGTCGGTTGTTGGTAGTAGCTTATAGGTGGTAGGTCAGTGGTGGTCACTGCTGAGTTCACACAAGTTCATGTGAGTGTGTGCACGCGCGCGCGTGTGTGTGCGTGTTTCTGCTACTAAACTTGGCTCTCCAATCAGCGATTTCTTTTCAACTGCTGTCTTCAACTAGCGAATTCCGATTCAGACCTTAGAGTAGCCCACACCGTCAGGGCCTTGCGCTATAGTTCGAAACGTACCTAAATTAATCTCGCGCTGTACAAATATCGGAAAAGAGCGCAGTGGCATATTTTGGTTGTGCCCCGACTTTTTTTAAAAAAATAATTTCTGCACAAAATATAGGGGCCCAAGTTGCACCTGCTACTGTCTTCGATTACTCTCGCGTACAGGCACGCCGTAGACAGACTAAAATTTCAGTGTCGAAAAAAAAAGAAGGAAATAAATAAAACTGGGAAATCAGTCCAAGAACTTGGTTCGAGTAATTTTCCGCATGAAGGTCCATGGAATATTGTCCACGTGGCACAAAAGAAATGCTATCGCAGCCCATCTTTCAACTAATTTTCGTGGTAAGGTCTAAAGTGGGGGGGGGGGCAAAGGGCCAGAAGAAGGGGGCGGTGCCCTGGACCTTTTGTTAGAGAGTGCTCTCGAAAAGGTGTGCCTACCACGACGTGAGTCGCGGAAGGAAGATTACTCGCCTTTGATCAGAGAAGATTGGGAAACGAACGTATGCTATACAAAAGTGCACGTTACTCTCACTTGGATGAGCGAACACACACACGCACGCACAAACACGCACGCACGCACGCACGCACGCACGCACGCACGCACAGACACACACACACGCATGCACGCACGCACACACGCCCACGCACGCACACGCAGGCACGCACGCACACGCAGGCACGCACGCACACGCAGGCACGCATGAACACGAACCAAGATTGTTAAACAAAAGCACAACCTGTGCATTATTATTCTCGTACGGGGAACAAATGTCTAGTTGCAAATGAAAGCCCCTGCCCACCGTTCTCTCACCCCCACCCTTTTTTTTCTCTTTTTCTTTTATGTGGCCTCAAGATCTTCAGTGATGGTGAGAGCTTTTCTCCAGCGGACCTAGCTTTTGACTTCGACCGAGCTAATAGCCGATTCCACAAAGAAACACCGCAATTGCATCAGTAATATCATTGAAAAAGTCCATATAAAAGCACTAATTCAATCACACGAAACATCCCACGTATATACAGTCGTTATTGGGCCAGGCATGAGGGCGACTGTATGTAGCCGACGGCCCGTAACTTTGTGCCACATAAATCAAAACGCTAATCCAGTCTTCAGTGACAGTGTTGCCCATTATATAGGCTACAGCGCCCTCAAATATCGACCTACACCAGGGCACACACTATCAGCTCGCGAAGGGCGCTGTACACTTTCTTCTTCTCTTTGACACGCCACTAACCTTCCTCTGCTCGGCGTGTGTGCCGAACAAAGACACAGTGTCACTAGAGCCGGTTGCGGGGCTTATTAAAGATGTTGAAAATCGAAGCACGCTCCTCGGCCGGGAAGTGGATCACGACAATCGGGGGTGCAAGCGGTCAGCGTACAGATAAAACACACAGGATAAACAGTAAACAAACCATTAATAACAAAGAAAGTATAGTGATGGACGATTACTATCATCGAAACCATCGCGAAACGCCAAACGAGTTTCGGTCAGTTGAGAAGAATTGCCGGTTGCGAGGTCACAGGAGACATTTGCAGCGATATTGCGTTGCGCAAAGAGATCTCCAGTCATAGTTTCCGGATATTTCAACTGCCGTAGTACTGAGCACTTGGATTCCGTCAGTCATACAAGCGCATTCACGAATAGTTCGTGACTGGCGTGCTTCCGTACAAAGCTTATGTACGGCTGCTCCAACATATATGTCCGATTAAGCATACCCATGGCTTTGGGACATCAGTGGTTAGTTCATCCGTTACGTGACCGCGTGTCTTCTGTGTGGTCACTGCATTGTATACAGGGTGCTCTTTTTTTTAGCAGCGCCACTTCTTTAAAAATTGCTTGTGGCAGATAGCACAATTATAGTCCTTGATCGGAATTACGCGACAAAGTGTCCATTACGTTTACGAGAAATCAAAATGATTAATTGAATAATTAACATAATTATTCGAATTAACTTTCTGCTTGATTACTTGACGGCTCAGATTTCAATCTACGAATTATAGCTGTTGAGTTCGCAAGGCCTATCTACTGGAAACAAACTCTCTGGGCGGCACCATTTTGGAGATATTAATTTTCGATGTTTCCGATGAAATTCGTTGGTGCTCCAGTTAGTTTTGTGCTTCAATGCCTAAAACAGCGTTTTCCTTTAAAAAGAAACTGCAACGCATTTCCATTTCGTGGATTTCGACACATCTCATAAGCACACCGGCCACAAATCGTAAATTACAATATGTGGCGCGAAATAAATAACTACAACGCTGATTAGTGGATTTTTGTTAATTAGTTGTATGTGTGTTTCATTTTCACGTTAAAGTAATGTGCCCCTCTTCGACTAATTCAGCTCAAGAACAAGAATTATGCTAGCTGTCACAGGGGATTTAAAAAGAACAAACAGGAAAGCTTAAAAATGATCACCCCGTATATTCAGTGGCCGCCTGGCTAAATATGAGCACAATTCGTTCCAAACTGTATCAAGGACTACTGTGGTCCCAAGAGGGGCTGCTGCGACAACGCGATTCTCTGTCGCCACAAAAGAGGCGAACTCGTTGCCATGGCAGAACCCGAGGCCGTAAAAGAGGCGCCCACACCCGTATTCAAAAGAACTAGATTTCGCACGAGAGCAGGCCTTCAGTGCATACGATAGAAATTGTTGTTAGGGCAAGCAAAATCAAGAACCAACGAAGGAGTTGTAGCAGGACTATATGGTAAAAATACGTGGGAAATACTTTTGCTCATGGAAAAATAAAAACATTTAAATAAGAAATATTTTGGTGTCCTTCTAAAATGGGTACACCTGCGTTATGAGCAGAGCCATAGTTACTCCGGGAAATTGCATATCTGCAAAGAAAAAATGAAGCGGCAGTCCGCACCAGAGTGGATTCACGGACTTCTTTCCGCGCAAAACACAGCTCAGTCATGTTTGCTAGCGGCTAAATGCATTGCTAAAGCAAAAGAAAAAATGGACCGACGACGGGAGTGAACTGAATTAAATGACTAGAAGCACATTAGCGCATTCATTTCAGCGCCATAGTTTGACAATTTCTCAGGATCTGCCGAAAGCGAGGAAGCGAACTAAAGTTGAAATATATTTCTGGCTGCGACAACAAACTATTATAGACGGTTTTGTGACAAATGAAGTCAGCAGGAGTGCGCAGTCACTGGACTAACAAAACATTTTGCTATCCGAAGGAAAGCGTTCGAATGTATTGTTTTCGGCGAAGTGTCTACCACAATTAGGCGCCTTGCTTAGCAGGCCGGTGAGCCAAGAGACGATCTTTGTGATTTAAATTGACTGGCTTAGACACCATCTGTGCCTGCACAGAGTGCGCACTGACCTCACTTACTGCATCGAAAGATCTGCGCACGGACTTGAGACTTGTAAATCGCTGCATGGTTAACAGCTGAATGGCACGGAGCAGCTGAAGCTTTCACTCCTGGCTGGTTTTTTTTTCTGGTTTTTTCTTTGTACGCGATGTTCTTCTTGTTACACGCCACTTCTGGAAATCCCAGGAGGTAACAGTTTGTGCCCCTGAGTTCGCGCGTACCTCACTGCAATACAAATGACAAACATTTGACTCGCGTTTTTCTTGCGCGCGGTATGCCATGCAAGCAGCATGCAAAACATTGCTCCACTGGCTGCCGCAAGACAACGCAACAAACGAAATACTCAAAGCTGGTCCTGTTATCTACAAATAAGAACGCATGACTTTATATTGACACGTGTACTTAATAAAAGTTACGAGTGCTTTTCTTTATTGCTTTCCTTTGTTTGCAGCATCGGGTCGATGCTTTTTAAGAGGGGGGTATTGACACGTGTACTTGTTTCTCTTTATCGGGTGACACGTTTCACCGCCTAACAAATGTTATCGCACAGCGCAGGACGTGCCGACATGTATCGGAAGTTTTTGGAATGTTATCGATGCTTCCATCCGCTGTCTGTGACCGAGCCTTGTGTAATCTGATTGCATGTGTGCGCGACGCGAATAATCTAGAACTTTGTGGAAGGCACGTGGGTCCCAGCGATTACTCTGGAACATTCGACGGCTGAAGTATAAAAGCCGACGCACTTTACCCGCTGATCAGATTTTCGACGATCGCCGAACGTGTTCGCAGCTATCGTTGTGCTATAAGTGTAGCCTACTTTTGTTGGCACAGGTTCGCCCAATAAAAGTTAGTTTTGTCTTTCACAGTATTGCTACTGTGTTCTTCAACGTCCCCACCACGTGACAATATATACATATATGCAACCATGAGGGCTGCATGTTTTGGTGAACGTGGAGGTGAGTGAACGTACTCCACGCGCGGAGCACGTTTAGGCAGTATACTGCACATAGCGCCTACCCAACAGTTAATGACAAAAAAAAAAGAATTTGGCGAGTGAGTAGAATTTCATTAAAGCGGTGCTGATCAACTGGGTGCGTTGGCAATAACCAGTGCCTCCGAAGGTCATCCGCGAAATCTCCAATTAAGGAACAGCAAATATTTGAAGGACGCTTAAGAAATAATTAAATTATGGGGTTTTTTTACTTCCGGTAAAAACTTTTTCTCCCCACACCCCTTTCCCCGTGCAGTGCTGTTGAGGTGTCCTCCTGTGAGAGACAGTTACGGCACTGCACCTATCTCTTCCATTTCTCTTTAAAAATCACTTCACACACACGTGCCAAAACCACTTTCTGATTATGAGGCACGCCGTAGTGGAGGACTCCGGGAATTTCGACCACCTGGGGTTCTTTAACGCGCACTTAAATCTAAGTACACGGCTGTTTGCGCATTTCGCCCCCATCGAAATGCGGCCGCCGTGGCCGGGATTCGATCCGGCCACCTCGTGCTCAGCAGCCCAACACCATAGCCACTGAGCAACCACGGTGGGTAAGGAGGCTTAAACTTCGCCTTCGCCTTCAAAGATCCCTGACTGATTCTCACGCTTAGTGGTAACTGTAGCTTATGTGACCGTAATAATTACCGGGAAACGCTGGCGGCGAACGCTAAGCAGGAACACGAGCTTTCTGGTAGAAACGCGGCCTCTTGCATCGGCCGACCCCACAGGTAATGTATGCAGAAGAGTGTACAGCCGCGGCAAAAAAATTACATAATTAAAAAAAATTAAATCATGGGCTTTTACGTTACAAAACCAAGATTTGATTATGAGACACGCCGTAGTGGGGGACTCCGAAAATTTGGACCGCTTGAGGTTATTTAACGTGCACATTACACAGTACACGGGTGTTTGCGCATTTCGCCCTCGATCATTTAAATGCGGCCGCCGTGGTCGGGATTCGATTCCGTGACCTCGTGCTTAGCAGCCCAACACCACAGCCACTAAGCAACCACGGCAGGTGTTACATCATTTTGAGGTTTGTTTTATTGTTTCGCAATTTTAATATTTAAGCCTGAGAAGACCTAACATAAAAGGCATGCGTTGTCGGTGTTTTGTTTCGTTACATTTGTTTGTGGGCTGCCATTCTGAAAATTCCGAGGAATAACTTTAATGGTGTGGCAATATAACCCGTATATATTGCATGTCATATAGCAAGGCGTGCCATATACATGCATTTAAATATATACGGAAATTTTCGCTCACGCACAACTTTGCCGACGCCGGCACTGACACCGGATTTTCTACGACGCGCGACCTTTCACGCTATTACATTGAAAAAAGAAAACGAGACGGACACTCAACAACAGCACAGGGCGATGCGAAGCACACGATATACCAAAAGCAAGAGGGAGGGAGAGAGAGAGAGAGGGAAAGAGGGAGAGAGAGATGCAAGGGAGAGAATGGCAGGGACGTTAATTATAGTTAAAGCCTCCAGTTTGCCAAAAGCAAGAAACCGTGTTTTAGCTGGCGGCAGCAAACGCCTTGGTTTCAAACAGCAAGAATGGAACAGAAATGAGCTCTGCCATGACGTAACGCTCTGGCACGCTGCTGCTACTCCCTCCGCGAATGTTTGCAGATGCCATGCACGTGTCCAGGCAATGACAAACGCTGAGCACGGGCTCAAGAAAAGCAGAAAAAATCCGGTTTGCTCGCACGGATGTAAGAACAGCGAAAATGACCTTCACTGCATTATTTTTCGTAAACCAGATTGATTGCCCTGCAGTCGCGGAACAGCCAAAAAAACTTCGTTACGTTTTTATCTACCTAACCAGCCGACCAAGAAAACTAAAGCTTTAAAGGTCTATTGGTTACCGGAAGAAGCCGTAATGATATAAGTTGTTTTCGCTGGTTATTGCAGGTTGACGCATCGGCATTCAGCAAGGATAGATTTGGTTAAAAGTCGCAATTCTTAATGCCGCAAGATAACACCGACAACTTCCCAACTCTGGCACTTTGAAAACATCACCACGTTTACCCGTGAGCGTTAAAACTGTTTGTTGAAGGGTCACATAATATTTTCGGGTATTATACCACATAATTTACTTGAAATGTGCCACACACACACACACACACACACACACACACACGCACACGCACACGCACACACGCACACGCACACGCACACACACACACACGCACACGCTGTGGGGGTCCTCTCACACCCGTGCTCTTGGGACAAAGGAACGACAACACAGTAGTGCAAACAATCACAAGGGCATTTATTGCACCTTTCATAGATCAGTGCCTGCTAGCCGAGTTGCTATCCGCAAAACATGCCGATGGGCGCGCGACAAATCCAGAAGTCCGACTCACCGCGACCGGAAGCGAGCGAATATGTTCGCCCCATGCTGGATCCCAAGGCCTGGTCGTTCGCGTGTATGGTCACGCGAATCGTGGCGCGTTCGAGGGCGGCCACGCGAGGCGGTCTCGCAGAAGCATGGGTCGGCGCGCACGCGGGATACGTCCCCGCCGCGCGCCGACCCCCCCGGGCAAGAGGGCCGCTGCACGTGCGGCACGGCCGTCCCGCTTCCTGTCTCGAACCCAACAGCCCGAGCGCCTTGTCTCCCGACGCCCGAGTAACCCCGCAGCGGCGCGACGCTCGCGCCATCTCTCGCACCGCGCTTGTACCACCCGACCGCCGCGGGCGCCAGGCCACGCGGCGGGCGAAGCCGCCCTGCAGGAGACGAGCCATGCGGGAAAACTAGATCTCAGGGGAGGCGTGAGAGTCACGCATCCCCACATCCCCCCAACCTTAAATCACTACATATTCCGGCGAGACATGTGACACGGTCTAACATCAAACTGTGCTTCGCAAACAAGGTAGAACATTAAACAGTGGTCGCGCCGAAGAAATGTCCGCACGCTGTCCATAACATGCGAGCCGACATTGTCCTTGGGTGC